>NW_027283627.1:0-29930 GCF_046629955.1 Centroberyx affinis | reverse complement strand
CACACACACACACACACACACAGTGGGTCTAATCTTTCGTCACCAGGGCAACCAGAGAGAATGGAGCCAAATAACTGGCCGAGCTCACAAACAAACCCGACCAATAGGAAGTGGCCTTGAAGCGACGGGAAGCCGAGAGGGAATTCAACTGGACCCTTCCTCTTTCTTTCACAGTCTTCTCTCTTTCTCTCTTTTATTTTTCTTTCCCTTCATCTCTCTCTCTCCCTCTCTCTCTCTCTCTCTCTCTGTTTTGTCCACTTCGGGGACGGCTCAGTAACCCTCGCTTTTAGAAAACGGCTGCAGTTGAAAGACGGAAGCTCAGCCGAGGGGGTTTCACTTTCCGGAGAGAGAGAGAGAGAGCAGGGGGAGGTGGGGGGGGGGGGGGGGGGGGGGGGGGGCGAACGAGGGATGAAGGGATGCAAATTGAGAGAGAGAGGGTGAGAGAGGTCGAAAGTGGGTGAAAAAGGGCGAGAGAGGAGGACAAGAAGCTCAGAGACAAGACGGACATGAAAAGAAGACATGAATATAAAGATGAGATGAAACCTTTAAAAGGAAAGTCCACACAGATAAAATGTTAACATTTCTTCTTTAGTGTCACTCTGGATTCTTTTGGCTGCTGCATTTTCTATAGTGAGAGAGAGAGGGAGAGAGAGAGGGAGAGGGAGGGAGAGAGAGTGAGAGAGAGAGAGAGAGGAGAGAGAGAGAGAGACACAGAGAGAGAGACACAGAGAGAGAGGGAGGGAGAGAGAAAGAGAGAGAGAGAGAGAGATAGAGAGATAAACTACATGTCACAAAGCAAGATATGATTCAGTGTAAGATCATATATCAGGATTTATTTGACTTATACACTACACAGAACTGTATATATGTAATGAGCTTTTTCTTACCTTTGATTTACCTGTGTCACATCTGACATGTGTTATGTATTTGACAGTTGTTCTCATTATACTGGACATTACTTACTACTTCGTTTTTTTTTAAATAATTTTATAATTTTATTGTTTATGTTAGTGAGTTCCTGCTTTGGCAACATGTTTTATCAAAACTTCATGGCAATAAAGCTTCATTGAATTGAACTGAGAGAGAGACAGAGAGAGAGAGAGAGAGAGAGAGAGAGAGAGAGAGAGAGAGAGAGAGAGAGAGAGAGACAGAGAGAGAGAGAGAGAGAGAGAGAGACAGAGAGAGAGAGACAGAGAGAGAGAGAGAGAGAGAGACAGAGAGAGAGACAACAGCCCAACATTTCATTCACTGACTGAGACAGAAAAGCTCAAAGTGTTATGAGGAGAAAAGACAAAAACGATCAATATTGCTGCAAAGTTTGTATGTAAAATGCCATCAAATACGGGAGAAAATTAAAATATTGAAATTTAAATATTGACATTTTGTCTTGTCAGAAATACCCCCCCATGTCTGTATTGTTATATATTGACATTAATTATTTTGAATTTTTTTAATTACTTTTACATGCTATTGTTGATATGTGTAGAATCTGTAGAATTGTTTGTTTATTATCCGTTATTCTTTGACTTTATCCTCTGCAAATGCTTTGGCAACATACATCCTTTCTGTCATGCCAATAAAGCAGAACTGCATTTGAATTTGACAGAGAAGAAGAGAGACAGAGAGAAAGAGAGAGAGAGAGAGAGAGAGAGAGAAAGAGAGAGACAGAGAGAGAGAGAGAGAGAGAGACTGCTGCTTAGTGGCCAAACTTGATAAATTCCAAACCTTTTACACAAAACTCGCTCTGCTAGCTTCAGTCTAGTTGGAAGTGAAACATTCAGCAGCAGGAATGTTTTTCTCTGGGTAGATTAAAACACACATGGCTCCAAACCTGGTGGAGCGAGCGAGCGAGCTTCACTGCAGACTGGAGAGAGAGAGAGAGAGAGAGAGAGAGCGGCGTGTCGAGGTCCTGGAGGAAACCTGGAGAGACGATTGGCCCGATCATTTGTGGGAGATGAAATCATCTGATTGGCTTTTATCAGCGGAGAAACAACTTCAGATTCTCACAGTTTCCTGTTGTTTTTTACACCAACATTCTTCTTTTCTTTTCTTTTTTCTTCTTTTACTGAGTCTGACCTTTCTTTTTCTATGATTTGCTGGTTTGGCAGTCTTAGTCTTAAAAATAGGAACAAACTGGAAAAAATTGTCAAGCTGTGCCGTAAGATGACTGGTGCGACCCTTACTGACCTTCAGCACCTGTATGAAGTGAGCGCCATCTGAAAGGCACAGACTGTTGTTTTGGACCCTCAGCATCCTTCACATGTTGAGTTCCAGATGCTTCCATCAGGCCGGAGGTTTAGTCTCTCCATAGGCAGCACTAACAGATACAGACTGTCCTCTGCTCCATCTGCTACTGGTCTTTTAAACAAACTATAACCCCGGATGTCATCGCGTCTTTCTTTTTGCAGGACAGGCTTTCCCAACCCTGAGGTCGCATGGAATTCAAATGAGGTCGTCTAAAATTTCTAGTAATTGCTCAATACAAATAATAATTATTATTATAATAATAAAAACACCCACACACAATTTAAAACAACTAAACGTATCCTACGTTTTCAGAGTTCAAATAAAATGCAGGATATTGTTAACTGAGCTCAGCATGCGATCACATGTGACCGGGCTTCATGTGTTCCCACACTCAAACATAAACAGAGCGTAATTTAATTTGAGTCATTGTTTGTTCAGCATTAATTTGCAGCCTTGTAAATACAAGCTCACCTGTACATGTCCTGCACTGGGAAAATAAAATCCTCACTTTGTTCACTAATCTGTGGCTCGTCCTGCTATTCTGCCTCCGGCTGCCGTCCACAATAACACATGACATATAATATATAATACATAATACATGAAATAGCCTAAATGTGGTCTAAAATGAAGGTTTACTTGCAACATAGTATTACAAACTATTACATGATCGGAAACAAATTAATTTTAGCAAAAAAATTGTCTGTGTTTTGAATGTCTGGGGTCACTAGAGTTTTGTGACGTCAAAGTGGGGTCACAAGCCAAAAAAGGTTTGGAACCACAGGTGTAGGAGATATGATGTTGTGCTGTGTTGTGTATGATGTGGTGTGTGTATTGTGTTGGATACTGTCTGCAAAGCAAACTGCCCCTCGGGGACATTAAAGGTTTTTGAATCTTGAATCTTGAATCAACAAAGACAAAAAACAAAAAAACATTTTAACGAGAAATTGGATATTTTAGTTGGCTCTCCCTTTAAGGATGGCTGTGAGGGAAACTGGTTCACTCCTCAGCCTTCGTTCCTTCAGTCTCACAGCACAGTGAGGAAGAGGAGGCAGAGGAGGAAGAGGAGGCTTGTGAGGACGGACTGGAACAGAACCAGCTTCAACCTCCGAGACGAGTCCCAAAGCTTCTGCTCTCCAAGTCCGTTCAGTGGAAGCAAGTAAATGTCACGCCAGCTGAGAGAAGAGGCTTTTTTTATTTATTTGTTTGATTGATTTTTTTTTTGTTTTTTTCTGTCACTGTTATTTTATTCCCAGCCACTGCAGCAGTCCTGCTTCCAGCCTCAGAGCCACCAGGAGCCTCTTTCTTCTTCCTCTGGTTATTTTCAGCAGGTTTCCCCACAGCGCTGAGAGCTGAGCGGGTTTTATCACCCAGAGCGTCTGCACTTATATATAATATTCCACTTTAGCAAGAGTGCTGCTTCAAACTGGCTTTCAGTAGTGAAGGAAGGGGCTGGCAGCCATTTTCATGTCACAGACCCCCAGATAGAAACATATTAGGGTGACAGAAGCTCCATTTGATAAGATTTAGAGTTAGTGAATTGCATAACATGGGGTAACATGGTGGGAGTGAAACCTATGATTACAATAGACATTATTAGAAATTCTCTAAGAAATATTTGTATATTGATTTATAGTGAAAATAAGCTATTCCTCCTTTGCTGGGAGGCCCCCTGGAAGCCCATCGAGGACCCCTAGAGGTCCCGGACCTCACTTTGTGAGCCACTGGAATAGTGAAGCATCACTTGATGGAAGCTAATCGGTAACACTTTATAATAAGGGTCACTAAGTTAAGGGTTAGTTAATGCTTAATAAGCATGAACTAACCCTTATTAAGCATTAACTAACCCTTAATTAACAGTTTAGTAACGTTACTAATGTGCCATTTACTAATGGTGTTTATGTTAACTATGGTTTATACATGATTTAATAGTTCATAAAGATGACTATTAAATAATGTATAAATTAATACCTTAGTTAACATGAACACCATTAGTAAATGATTACCAGACACATTAGTTAACTGTTAATTAAGGGTTAGTTAATGCTTAATAAGCATTAACTAACCCTTAATTAATGTGCCCTTATTGTAAAGTGTTACCAGCTAATCTTTTCATTTTTGTCAGGAATTGATGAAAAAGCACAAACTTCCACCCAGAGATTGTCAAATTTTATATTTTTATTGTTAGATTTGATTTTGTCCAGAACTTGTAGGTAGAGAGATAACAGAGAAACTATGATCAGAACAGTCATTCCTCTACATTCTCTAACTGTGTTCACTTCTTGTAAATGAGATAATGGTGAAGATTAATCAATTCATCAGTTTGCTGGGGACCCCCTGGAACCCCCTCAAGGACCCCCGGTGGTCGCCGGACCCCACGTTGAGAACCGCTTCTCTATACGATACAAGCATTGGGTAATTTTGAGCGATTAGCCCAAACAGCGAGGGACGGTGTGTTTACTGTTGCCTTGTTTTTCACTAGAGATGTTAGAGATGTTTTACTGCGTTGGCCTACATTACAGTTTCCTCTCACACACTCAAACCACACTCTAGTATGCTGTGTGTGTGTGTGTGTGTGTGTGTGTGTGTGTGTGTGTGTGTGTGTGTGTGTGTGTGTGTGTGTGTGTGTCCGCCTGAGCTGAAAAGTACAAAGCTACCTCTCTGTCTCTGTTCTCCCTCTCTCTCTCTCTCACTCTCTCTCTCTCTTTGTCTCTCTTCTTGCTTCTCTCTCTTTGTATTTCTTCTCTTTTTCATATTTGGGAACTTGGAATTATGAAAGTTTCGTCTGCATCCACAGTCGTTTTTTTTTAGATACAGAGCCTTCAGAGACCTTTTTTCACATCTTGTTGTGTCCCAAAGATTTCAAGATGTCACTGAAATTTATCCGAATTGACTTTTTTTTACCTCAAGTCTGAACGTGACCCATTCCAAACCTTTATTGTGCTCGTTTGTTTCGGTCAGACTGTCACTATTACTTTGAAATTTGGTCGTGTTGTGATGATTTTACATTTGGTCTGGTAGACTTTTGTGTTTCTGAGCTGTTCAAAGTGGTTTTTAACAGCAAAAGCAAACTTTTATTTTTGGCGTTTTACCTTTATTACATAGTTTACAATGCAGAGAGACAGGAAAGAGTGTGTGTGTGTGTGTGTGAGAGAGAGAGAGAGAGAGAGAGAGAGGGATGACATGCAGAAAAGGTCGGATTCAAACCCAAGTTACATGGTCTGCGCCTTAGACCACTGAGAAACCAGGACGTACCGCAAAGTCAAACTTTTGAGAGTCTTTTTAACATTATTCTGTATAAACTCAACACAGTGAATTCCACACTGAATCTCCTGTTTGGTGTTTCGGTGACCTGCTGTGAACCGACTGCACCGAAGTGGGAGAAGAGGAGCGGTGGAGGAGGTGCTGGTGCAGCTTTGGGGTCAAGGGTTACCCGGCTTTACGCTTGTGGCGCCCGCCTGCTCAGACCCGGTCGGCCCGCTCAGACTACGATACGCACAGGAAGAGATCTGATCAAAAAGCTTATCGTCCTTTTTTGTGGATAGCTGCGGTTACATGAGACATTTTTTTTCATTCTGAATGAAATCATTCTGAAGGAAGTTTGCCACCCAAGTGTTTACTTGAGCGCTAAATATAACGATCGCATTGAGATGTGTGTTCACATGCTCCACAGTATGGAATCAGAATAAAAGTTTCTGACATGAATCCAGCTCTCTAACATGAGCTTATGTTTTTAAAAGATGGAGCTGCGTCGGTTATTTCTTTCCTGCTGTTCTTTCTGATGAAGCAACAGTTTGATCAAAACATACGACTCCATGACCTCTTTAAGCTTCATTTTGCTCCTCTTTTGGAGCGCACTAAAGTGGCCTTCGACAAATGGTCTATGCTTCCTCTCTCATTAGCAGGCAGAATTAATCTAATTAAAATGAACACTTTGCCCAAATTCTTATACCTGTTCCAAACTATACCAATCTTTATTAACAAATCTTTTTTTTCGCATCTCAATAAGATTATTTCTGACTTTATTTGGAATAAGAAACCACCTCGTATCCGTAAGGAATTTTTACAAAGACCTAGATCAGTGGGTGGTATGGCTCTACCACATTTCCAATTATACTACTGGGCAAGTAACCTGAGAGCTTTGGCATACTGGCTTCAAACCTACGGCAACGATGAGGCTCCTGCCTGGGTGCAGATGGAGGCTGGTTCTTGCCTGCCAACATCCCTCCCAGCTTTGTTGTATTCAAGAATGCCTATCACTCCGCACCACACTTCCACCACTCCCTTAGTTCATCAGTCACTACGTATATGGGCTCAGGTGCGGAAACACTTCGGCTGGCAGGGTGGCTCATTGTGTGCCCCGATTGTGGCAAATCATCAGTTTCCCCCCTCACTTCATAATGACTCCTTCTTGGTTTGGTGTGAGAAGGGTATTATCTCATTTAAGGATCTGTACATGGCAGATGTTTTTGCGTCATTCGATCAGCTCAGAGCTAAATTTGATATACCAAGAACACACTTTTTTAGATATTTACAGGTTCGGGATTGGGATTAATCACACCGGATCATTTCCGGCAATTCCTGAACAGCAGCCTATAGATATTCTATTCCCAACAGCTCCATCCCTCAAAGGCACGATATCTGTTATGTATATGAAACTTTCATCTATGCAGACGGCATCTCTTGATGCATTGAGGGAGGCGTGGCAGGCTGATCTGAATATACAATTTACAGATGCTGAGTGGTCAGATATATTCTCAAGAATACACTCCTCATCGATATGTGCCAGGCATGGCCTGATTCAATTCAAGGTGGCACACAGACTTCATCTGTCTAAAGTCTGAATCTCAAAGATGTATCCATCGATTGATGATTCTTGTAATAGATGTAAAAACTCACCTGCAACACTAGCTCATACATTCTGGTTTTGCCCGAGGCTCTTGGGTTACTGGTCCTCCATTTTTGATGCCCTATCCAAGATACTTAAAAGACCAATCCAAATCCAAATCCTCTTACAGCCATTTTTGGTATCCAACGTGAGGATGATGATCTTCCTAGGGCACAGTCGAATTGCATCGCTTTTGTCACTCTTTTAGCCAGAAGACTCATTTCACTCAATTGGAAACAGGCGACCCCTCCCTGCTTTAAACACTGGATCAGAGATACACTACAGTTTTTGAAGCTAGAAAAGATAAGATTTGCCCTTCGAGGGCCTAAGGATAATTTTAGCAGCGTATGGCAACCTTTCATTACATATCTACTTGAACAGCTATGAGGTTGTGGGATTGTTTGTTTTCAACATTTGCTGTAGAATTTGTTTATTCTAAACTGCGCACGCTCACACACACACGTCTTGTCTATTATTGTTGAGTTTGTGTTGTTTTTGTCGTTGTTATCTCATTTTATTTTATCTTATTTGTCTGTTTGTTTCCTTGAAAAAAAAAAAAAAATGTTTTTCCTGTACTTTTGTATACATAATGCTTCTTTTTTAATTGTGAAAACTAATAAACAAAGTGGTGAAAAAAAAAACATACGACTCCAGAAGTGTCAGAAAAAGACGTTTTGTTTTGATGATCGGGTCCATTTGTAATTTTCACCGCTGTAAACCGAAGCCCAGAGACGGGACTTGATATGAAAACGGGCTGCGCCGCCCACATCAAGCCCGGGCGCCCCGGGGTTCACAACAAGCACATCCATTCAAATCCTCCCGGAAAAAAAATGGGTAACATGATTGACGTTACTTACATTAAATGAGCGAGCGTGTGCAGAAAGAGGCGAGAGAAAGAAAGTGATCGGAATCCATCGACCGGATTATGAAAGAGTTAAACAGATTGATTAAAAGACTCCATGTAAACGCATGCAAAGATATGTTTGCCATTTTGACTTTAAAGAGTAACTGAACCCCAAACCCAAATCTGTGGTGAAACCTGACACCTGATGTGCCCGGTGATGTCGTCTTCCATAGAGTACAACAGGTGGTGACATCACCGGGCACAAAGACCAGCCAATAGCAGATTGCTGGTGCAGTACCCTACTTTCACCATTAGGTGTCAGGCTTCACCACAGATTTGGGTTTGGGTTTTAGTTACTTTTTGACTAGAATTTATAACATCCTCCTCTCCTACCCTCCCCTCCCCTCCTCTCCTCTCCTCCCCTCTCCTCTCCTCTCCTTGTCTCCTCTCCTCTCCTCTCCTCTCTCCTCCTCTCCTCTCCTCTCCCCTCCCCTCTCCTCTCCTCTCCTCTCCTCTCCCCTCTCCTCTCTCCTCTCCTCTCCTCTCCTCTCCTCTCCTCTCCTCTCCTCTCCCCTCTCCTCTCCTCTCCCCTCTCCTCTCTCCTCTCCTCTCCTCTCCTCTCCTCTCCCCTCTCCTCTCCTCTCCTCTCCTCTCTCCTCTCCTCTCCTCTCCTGTCCTTGTCTTACTTTTATCCGAGAGCCTTTTCTGATTTTACTTGAGTTTTAATTTCCTTTGAACTGTCTTTTATTTCCTTTAAAAAAATGTTTTTCTTTTCCTATTCTTATCTTTTCCTACACTGTATTGGTTTTCATACACCAAATTGTTTTTGTCTGTTTTCTTTTAAAACCTGATGATTTTATGACTTGTCTGTTTTATTTTGCTGCCTTTGTGAAGCACTTTGTCACGTGGATTTTGAAAAGTGCTCTATAAATAAAGATTATGATTATTATTATTATTATTATTATTATATGTAATAAGGTGAATCACTAACAACACACATTCTGCATGTTCTGCACATATTTGTGTACACCTCCACCTCCTCATCTGTAAATCGGATTATCTGAATGACTTAACATTAATATTTTCAGGTCTGGGCTTATGTTCTTCCTTCTGTACATCTGATAATGTGAATAAGTAACATTGCACATCTTCACAGCCTCTAAATCTGTCAATGAAGATGCCGTATCTCTATTTATTTGTTTGTATTGTTGTCAACATGGTTCAGTTGTTGTAATTACTTATCAACTATCAATTATCCTCAGTCTTTGTTTGTCTTGTTCTTATCTATCGTCTCTCATCTGCTGCTGTGAAGCCCGGCCCACTTCCCCACTGGGACCATTAACATCCCAACACTGAAAAAAACAAATGTACGCATTAAAAAGCGGAGTCCTCATGTGTCTCCGTTCATACCGCAACTGAACAATTCAGCAAAAGAGTCACAATAGGATTTCTTTTCATCAATATGCAGCGAGCTTCAGTTCGATCAGCGCTGCGAAAACACCTTCGCTTTCACTGATATCTTTTAAAACTTGAAAATACCTAATTCCTAAATCCCTCTCTCTCTCTCTGTCTCTCTCTCTCTCTGTTTCTCTCTGTCTCTCTCTCTGTCTCTCTCCCTCTGTCCCTCTGTCCCCCTCTCTCTCTCTCTCTGTCTCTCTCTCTCTCCCTCTGTCCCTCTCTCTCTCTCTCTCTCTCCCTCTCTCTGTCCCTCTGTCCCCCTCTCTCTCTCTGTCCCTCTGTCTCTCTCTCTGTCCCTCTGTCCCTCTCTCTCTCTCTCTGTCCCTCTCTCTCTCTCTCTGTCTCTCTCTCTCTCTCTCTGTCTCTCTCTCTCTCCCTCTGTCCCTCTGTCCCTCTCTCTCTCTCTCTGTCCCTCTGTCTCTCTCTCTGTCCCTCTGTCTCTCTCTCTGTCTCTCTCTCTCTCCCTCTGTCCCTCTGTCCCTCTCTCTCTCTCTCTGTCCCTCTGTCTCTCTCTCTGTCTCTCTCTCTCTCTTTCTCTCTCTCTCTCTGTCGTTTCTGGTCGTGCTCCATCCCTCCTTCCTCTCCTCCCGGTTGATTATCCCCTGGCAGAGAATCCGAGGCTCTTCTTTATTTCTTCTCTTTCTGTTCTTTCTCTTCTGGCTGTTTAGTGCTGCGCTGCGGCGCTGTAGCGAACACAACGCCCTGCAGTGCAGATAAAGAAAGCTCCAATAACACCACAAGATTTAACAGAGGGGCGGCGGGGGGGGTGTGCACTGTAATCACGCTGTTGTGTGTGTGTGTGAGTGTATGTGTGTGTGTGCGTGTGCATGTATATAACAGCATTAAAGCCTGAACAAAGTGTGTGTGTGTGTCTTTGTACTGTATGTGTGCGTGAGAGTGTGTAATTATGTTGAAAAAGAGAGCTACATGCTAATGTTCACACACACACACACACACACACACACACACACACGCTTGTTCTTGCCTTCATGCTGTTTTTACTTGAGGGACCGATCAATGCCGTCCAACTTTGGGGAAATACTGAAGAGCTTTCTGTGTGGAGAATGCCGCTGAGGAAAGAGTTATGGCTCGGACAGAAGTGCTTTTTGAAACAAAAAACAAAAACAAAAAAACACTGCTCGCTTCTCTCTTCACAGACTCGCTTTAATAAAGTCTTGCACAGCTCAGTTAGGGGTTAGAGGTTCAATTCCCTCTGTGGCCAATCATGCTGGAAATATACACACTGTTGGACTGTGAGTTAAAGACACAGATGGAGAATATCTGGATGATGGAGGAACGTCTCAATGCTGCATTCACATCAGATAAGAAGAACCAGAAAAACAAGATGTCGGTTAAAAGCAGCATCTTGGAAATGTTCCGCATGTTTGAAGCTTGTGGTTTTCTGTCGGCTGGCTCCACACTGAGCAGACATGAACTGAGCGATGAAACTTCTGACTTCATGTTTTACACTGACATGTTGACCACAAACCAAAAAGCAAGCCAGTAGTCGTATCCTGCTACAGAAATTTGAATGTTGTGATACAAAAAATGACTTGAAATGTGATGGAAATCCTTCATTTCGGTGGTTTTATCTGAAATAAACTTCATTCCTACACTTGACTATACAGCTATTTCCTTGCTGTTGGAGAAATCAGAGTCCGTCACAAAAACCAAACTAGTATTTACCACCAGAAAGCTGACTGAACAGTATTACAAGTAAAAGTCCTGCATTCAAAATGTTACTTAAGTAAAAATACAAAAGTATTAGCATCACAATGTACTTAAAGCAACAAAAGTAAAAGTACTCATAATGCAGAATGGCCAATTTCAGAATAATACAGTATATATTATATTATTGAATTATAATTATTGATGCATTAATGTGTAAACATCACTTTAATGTTGCAGCTGGAAAAGGTGGGGCTGATTTCCACTACTTTATATACTGCTGGGTATCTTACAGTAATCTATAATAATACATCACAATTTATTAGTTGATTATATTTTGTATTAATATTCTGAATCTGCAAAGTAACTAGTAACTTAAGTTATCAAATAAAGGTAGTGGAGTAAAAAGTACAATATTTCCCTCTGAAATGTAGTGGAGTAGAAGTATAAAGTAGCATAAAATGGTAATACTCAAGTAAAGTACAAGTACCTCACAGTATTCAAGTAAATGTACTTAGTTACTTTCCACTTCTGCTTTGTATCTTCCATCTTTCCCATGCAACATGAATGCAGCATTGATACTAATTTACTGAGGATTGATTCAAACTTTAACTGGTTGCTATAGCTGGCTAATGCCTGTCAAGCTATACTTTAAGCTGTTTTCATTCTGTTTCACACCCATACACACACACACACACACACACACACACACACACACACACACACACACAGGCCCTTTTAAAGCTGTGTTTTAACAGACTTGGAAGCGTTCCTGTGAGTCCTGGCCCTCCTGACTAATGTTGTGTGTCCGTGAAGATGGCTGTTGTTACAATGCAATCCTCTGTACCAGCCAATACTGTCTGTGTTTGTGAGGAGGCATTCAGGCAGAAAATGGATAGAATGTAGAGGAGAGAGAGAGGAGACTAAACAGCTCCATGTGACTCGAATGGAAATGAGGATGAGCGGGCGGGAGAGAGAGAGAGAAGCAAGGGAGCAAGAGAAAGAGTCAGACTTAGAGAATGAGAGAGAGAAAGCAAGAGGGAGGGGGAGGAAGAGAAAGCAAAAGAGGGAGGAAGAGAAAGAGACAGACTTAGAGAATGAGAGAGAGAAAGCAAGAGGGAGAGGGAGGAAGAGAAAGCAAAAGAGGGAGGAAGAGAAAGAGACAGACTTAGAGAATGAGAGAGAGAAAGCAAGAGGGAGAGGGAGGAAGAGAAAGCAAAAGAGGTAGAAAGCAAGAAGGAGAGAGAGAGAAGCGAGGGAGCAAACGAAACAGTCAAAATTAGAGAAACAGAGGGAAAGAGAAAGCAAGAGGCAGAGGGAGTACGAGGATGCAAAAGAGGTAGAAAGCAAGGAGAGAGAGAAAAAGCAAGTGAGAGAAAAAGAGAGAAAGCGGGCACGAGAGGGAATAAACAAACAGGAGAGAGAAAGCGAGAGAGGGAGAGAGAGAAAGCAAGAAGACAGAGCGAGTGAGAGAAAAAGGGAGAGGGAGAAAGAGGAAGGAAAGACAAAAAGTAAATGAGTGAGATGAAAACAGAGGATGAGCGAGCGAGCAATGGTGCGGAGGATGAGAGAAAGAGGCAGAGAGAAAACAAGAAGGAAAGAGGTAGAGAGAAAGGTGTAGGGAGGTAAAGAGAGGAGAGAGAGAGTAAGGTAGAAAGCAAGAGCAAGGGAGAAAAAAGGAAAGAGAGAGTATGAGAGGGAAGAAATGAAAAGGATGGAGAGAGCAAGTGAGGGAAAGCAAGAGGAGGTAGAGAGAGAGAGAGAGAGAGAGGGTGGGAAAGCGAGAGAGAAATAGAAACAAGAGGCAGATGAGTGAGAAGAAGAAAAATATGTAGAAATGAAAGACAGAGAGAGAAAGGGAAAGGGAGAAACAAAGGGAAACCCAGAAGGTAAAAGGGAGAAATAAAAAGCAAAAGAGAGGTAGAAAAGGATAGAGACAAAGCGAGAGGGAGATAGAGAAAAACCAAAAGGTAAAGGGAGAGAAAATCGGAAGGAGAGCTGGGAAACGAGGGAGAGAAAGGGAGAGAGAGAGGTAGAAAGCAAGTGAAAAGAAAAACTGAAAGAGGTAGAAAGCAAGAGAGATCAGGAAAGAGAGAAATCAGGTCTGTGAGCAAGAGAGCATGGCAGAGAGAGAGAGAGGGAGAGAGAGAGAGAGAGAGAGAGAGAAAGAGAGAGAGAGAGAAAGGTGTTGCTATAGAGGAACAAATTATCTGAAGAGTTGGTAGAAAATTTCAGTTCACAAGGCAGAGCCGTTCCACAGTTAAAGGAAAAATCCACCCGAAAAACAAGCTGCCTCGTCTACCTCTACTGCAGTTAGTGATTTCCTACATTTCCCAGAATGCCTTTCAACAACCTCCAGAGAAGGAGCCTGAACTTGTTGCATTTAGCTGTTGGTTTTACATGATGGAGAGAGAGAGTGATGAGAGCAAGAGAGAGAGAGAGTTATTCTAGTCAAGAAAAATCCAGCGTTGCACTCGTTTATTCAGAACACCACCCTGTCTCTCTGCTGCAGTGCATTCTGGTCTCTCTCCTGCTCCTGTGGGTGGAGAAACTGGTCTCTCTCCTCTTCTCCGATGGATCTCTCCCTGTATGATTGTTGAACGTCTCTTGGTGCCAAAATGGCGGCTCTAGAAAGAAGCCCTCGCTCTTTGATTCTGAGGGACTGACACCAAAACCTGACGTTTACCGCTGAGGTTTTACATCCTGAAACATTTTCTCATATCAAACCCCCGAAATGTTAATGAGACCAGGCTGGAAACGGAGGGAGGGAGAGAGAGAGAGAGAGAGAGAGAGAGAGAGAGAGAGAGAGAGAGAGAGAGAGAGAGACACAGAGAGAGAGAGAGAGAGAGAGAGGTAGAGGAGGAGAGGAAGCAGTGTTATCAACCAGGGCTCTGCCTGCCACACTGAGCTGCTGAGTTTCATAGGTGATTCACACTTTAGAGTGTGTGTGTGTGTGTGTGTGTGTGTGTGTGTGTGTGTGTGTGTGTGTGTGTGTGCGTGTGTGTGTGTGTGTTACCTCTACAGTGTATTGGCAGTCTCTGAGGCGTTGCAGCTAGTGTTTGGTAGCAGAATAATTCTTCTAATCTTTCCAGAAACATTTCACCCAGCGCTCTTAACATCACTACACACTACTGGGGGCAGTGTTTGAGTGTGTGTGTGTGTGTGTGTGTGTGTGTGTGTGTTGAATATCAAGAGAGCTTTTATGATTTTGTCTGTGTAGATGAATCTAAGAACAGCTACATCTTCACAGTTCAATAATGTCATCTAGGAGAACGTAGTGAAGCGAAGAGTAATTTTACCTGCTGGATAAATGGACGCAGGAAATGAAGCGAGGCGGCGAGGCGGTTCTGCTTCCTGCTGTTTATGAGTCTGACAGTTTACAGACTTTATCACGGACTTGATGAAGTCCTCAGGGAGTTTAAGCTAAAACATAAAACGCTCGTCGAGGATTCACAGCGACGGAGAAGCTCTTGTAAAGCAACAAGAGTGAATGTTTCTCCTAGATAGTCTTTGTGCGTCTGAACAGTCGGCGGTCAAATCATTCTAATGGCAGATATTTGTTATAAATTGCATCCAAGCTGTACTGATATGGCTAAAGGTGCTACGTGTTGCATTTTTAACCGTCAAGTCAAACTTTAATGGCATTAGAAGAAATGAAAGAAAGAGAGAAACACAATGATGCAACACAGTCTGCAACAAAATGGGAAGAAAAACTCCCAAGAAAAACATTAAAATTGACAGTAACATGTACAATTATGATGAGATAAGAAAACAAATAAGACAAAGAGAAACATGATGAGGCAGAAAGATGGGACCGGGGAAAAGTTATTGTCACTTTTTTGCATTGCAATATATTGAATTTCGATATGTATGCATTTTGTTTTATATTGTCCCTTGTACCATGACTACAGAATTGGTTTTGTTTAATAAAATCAACAGAGAAGATCTGGATTATTTAGAAAGAAATCATGAAAAAATTGTGTGAGGTGCTTTTGTGGCTTATTTAGATAAAGCATGGACACTCAGAAAATACATGTTGTGTAAGTAGCTGCTTTGTATTATATCAGCTGTCTTAGTTTGTGCTATTATGTTTATTTTATTTAAACGGGTTTGTCACGTTGAGATATGCATCTCTTTTTCAAGTGGTCCCAGCCAAAAATGGCGGCATACAGAGGGTTTCATATAACACAATACAACATTACATTAAAACAATAAGAAGACAAACACATTGGTAAAAAAAACACATAAGAAAATAAAGACGCAATAATAAACCTCAACACATCAGTTAAAAACATGAGCGCTCCATGGTAAGCAGGTCAATTTGTTCTTTAAATTGATCAATTCCAATAAGATTTTAACTTCATATCTTTTTGTAATAGATTTCAAGAAAATGGAGAAGCATAGGGGCCATTTAGATGGTTCGACACGAAAAATAAATAAATTCAAATTCATTTGTATGCCATGTAAACATTCAAACAGACAGCAGACATTTCCTTCTTGAAACAAATGTGTCCCCAGAGACAAGCTGTGCCACTCTTTGGGAACCCCTTAAGGCTTATATAAGGGGACAAATAATTTCTTATAACGCTTGTGAAAACAAAAGGAAAATCAAGCGTACTGAAGAAATAATTGACAGAGTAAAAGTTGTGGATAAGCTGCATTCAACTTCACCTTCTGATGAGCTATATAGGGAGATAATTTTACTTCAGACTGAATTTGACTCTTTGATCAGTGAAAATGCTGAAGACCTACACTTGAAATTGCGTCAGACTTACTATGAATATGGTGAGCGGGCTAGCAAGCTTCTCTGGCATCAACTGAAACAATCGGCTGTAACAGGTCATATAACTGCAATCATGTGGAAGGTAACATCAATACTGACCAAAGAGGTATCAATGATTAGTTTAAATCCTTTTACAGTGACTTATACTCTTCTGATACTAAGAACAAACAAATAGTGGAAAAGTTTTTCAGTGATATAGTGATGCCTTCTGTGGATGAATCAGAGAAATCCTGTTTAGACAGTGATATTACAGTGAGACAGTGAGAGAGAGCAATCAAGAAAATGAAATCTGGAAAGGTGCTGGGCCCCGATGGGTATCCAATCGACTTCTATAAAAAGTTTTCCGTCAGACTGGTACCTTTGTTATGTAAAGTATTCAAGGAGGCTATGATAACTAAATCTCTCCCCCCAACCATGACACAGGCCATGATATCGGTACTGCTTAAAAAGGATAAAGACCCGCTGAAATGTGAGTCATATCGTCCAGTCAGTTTGCTCTGCTGCGACTATAAGGTTTTGACCAAGGTTCTGGCAGCCAGACTTGAGCCAATCATGGGTAAGATTATACATCTGGACCAGACCGGTTTTATTACTGGTAGAGAGTTATCCAGCAATTTCCGTCGTTTATTTAATGTGATCTATGTACCTGGCAATAATGCCAGTCCAGAGGTTTTACTTTCTTTAGATGCTCATAAAGCGTTTGACAGGATTGAATATAATTATTTGTTTACAGCACTTGATAGGTTTGGTTTTGGCCCCACTTTTCGCTCTTGGATTGAGATTTTATACACTGTACCTCAGGCGTAAGTACAAACAAATAACATAATATTTAAATATTTCCCTCTTTTTTGGGGGGCTAGACAAGGGTGTCCTCTGTCCCCGTTGCTTTTTGATGTCACTATCGAGCCCCTTGCAATCACATTACGGAATACGGATAGTTTAGTTGGTGTACATAGGGAGGGCAGTCAAATAAACTTTCTCTTTACGCTGATGATCTCCTCCTTTCCTTGTCTGATCCACATTCCTCCTTACCAGCCGCTCTTAATATTTTCTCTGATTATGGGAGGGTATCAGGATACAAAATTAATTTAACAAAGAGCCTTCTCTTTCCTATTAATGACATAGCTTGTCAAATGTCATTCCACAATTCTCAGTAAGCAAGGATAAATTCACATATTTAGGTGTATGTAACTCATAGATACAAGGATCTGTTTGACAGTAATTTTCGTACGGCATTCAAGAAGGCCAAACAGGACATGGATCGGTGGTCGACCCTCCCCTTGTCACTCGCCGGGAGGATCAACTCAAAATGTTGATTATGCCAAGATTTTTATTTTTATTTAAACGTGCCAATCTTCATTCCCAAATCATTTTTTAATGAATTAAATATATGCAGGTCCACTTTCATTTGGAATAAAAATTTGCCTCGAATAAGGAAATAATTTCTGGAAAGTCAGAAAGCGGAGGGTGGATTAGATTTGCCAAATTAAATGTTTTATTATTGGGCAGCTAACATCCACAAGTTGTTCTGGTTCTCAGAGTTGTCAGAGGAAAATGCACCGGTTTGGTCTCTCATGGAGCAACACTCATTGTGTTCTCTAATCTGTGCTCCAATACCTTTTTTTTTTTTTTTTTTAAGATTTATTTTTGCCATTTTTATGCTTTATTTGACAGAGTTAGTGAGAGAGAGACAGGAAGGCATGGGAGAGAGAGAGGGGAGGACATGCAGCAAATGACCGCAGGCCAGATTCGAACCCGGGTCGCTGCGGGAAGGACTGAGCTTTATGGTGCGTGCACTAACCAGTGAGCCACCGGGGCACCCAATACCTTTGAGTAAATGCTACTTTTCAAATAATCCAATTATCAGTGGCTCACTTAAAATATGGTGTCAGTTCGGAATCCATTTCTACAGTAAACAAGCTCTTCCCACCGCCCCCATTCTGGCAAACGTTCTTTTCCCTCCTTCCTTCCACAGACTCGGTATTTCAATTATGGTCTAGGAAAGGAGTGAAGTGTGTAAAGGACCTCTTTAAAGATGACAATTTCATGTCATTTGAACAGTCAAGGACAGATTTTAACATTCCCCAGTCCAATTTCTTTAGATATCTACAGGTCCGGACTTTCATTAAAACACATTTCTCGCCGTCTTTGAGCACCCCACAGGGTAATTGGATAGATGAATGCTTGAATATAAACCCACTGAGTAGGAGTGTAATGTCCATAGTATATGAATTTATTCAAAAAAACGCTTCTCCATCCTTTGGACACATAAAGGGGCAGTGGGAGGAAGAAATGGGAACTGTGATATCTGATGAAGGCTGGCAGTCAGCAATAGAATTGGTGCACTCATTGTCGATATGCATTACATACGGTTTGTTGCAGTTTAAGGTGCTCCATAGGCTTCATCTAACCAGGAGTAAATTGGCCAGACTATTTACATGGCTGGATCCAACTTGCCCCAGGTGTAATCGAGACCCAGGCACCCTCAGCCACATGTTTTGGGCATGCCCTAATCTACATAAATTCTGGATAGGTATATTTGATACTTTTTCATATATGTGCGACACCGTCATCGACCCTGACCCCTTGACCACAATATTTGGTGGAGTTTCAGAGGAGACACGTGTATCATCAAACCAAGCAGAGGCTATAGCCTTCTCCACATTACTGGCTAGATGACTGATCCTTCTTACTTGGAAAAAAGCTGTGCCACCATCCCACAGACGCTGTGTGGAGGAGGCAATGGCGCATCTTAAACTTGAACTTCTTAAATATACGATCCGAGGCTTGACTCGAAAGTTCAGAAAGGTTTGGCAACCGTTTCTATCCTATTTTGAGCTTGAGTTTCCCTCTGTTCATACTACATAATCAATAGCTTTACCCTCTCTATCTTCCCTTTTTTTTCTTCTTTTTTGTATAGATGAGTATAGGTACAAGTGTTTATGTGTATAGATTGTACATTGTGTAATATTGATTGATGTGATTGTTACTTGTGTTTGGTTGTTGCATAACAGCTGTAAAACTCATTAAAAATATTTGAATAATAATACAGACAGCAGACAGACAGTGAAATGATGCAGGCAGGACGGGCTGCTGGGTTCCCATATTCCTTCCTATATTAATGCTGTCAAAGCGAAGGTAAACTAAGGAAAGAGAAGACACTGTCTGTCCTGACCTGGACAGGACAAGTGTTGGTCGTTTGACAGCGAGAATAGAAAGGTTTTGAGTTTGGATTTTGAATCATATCTTGAAAAGAAAGTCAATGAATAACTGGAGGTGTTGTCATTATTTCAACAAGATCAATTGGATTGAACAGACGGGCACAAAAAAAGCTGACAGGCTTGGTAGAATATGCTGCTGCTCGTTTGACATTTGGCTCAGTCAGACAGTCAGACAGAGGAGCAGCTTGACGGGCAGAAACTGATTTGTGTACAGGACTTTCCTCACAGCTTGGGCTGGAGAAATTTAAAATTGAGTAAAAAGCATTAAATCATTCTGTGGAAAATTACGTTAAACCGACATTGTTAAATTAGACAAATTCCCCTTTTTAAGACCCCGAGCTTTTTGAAGAAATAAGAGATTAAACAATTTTCCAGTTGCACAAACTTCAGTAATGACTCGTCTATAAATACGACCTGAGGCTGGGATCAGTGACAGAGTGACAGTGTGAGGAAATGAAGCGGTGGAGGAAGGCTTGACGAACAGTTTCGCCCGGCGGTGAGACAGCAGCCGCCCGCCGAGCCCCGTAGCTCCGCTGGAGAAAATTGGGGGTGGGTGTCAGTTTTGTATCTCATGCTGCAATAATTTCCTGATAAACCGGTCAATAAAGTGTCAAAACGTGATTTTTTTCTGTGTCTCGCTCCGAGCCAGAAGCAGGAGACGAGACGGGAGAGACGGGTCTGTGTTGTCGAGGGGAGGAAATAAACTTTGTCGCCCGCTGGCCACCGCCGCGGCTGATGGATTCCCAAATAAACCTGAGTCAACTTGTTAAATAAGGACAGAGAGTGTGTGTGTGTCTTTATTAAATAAGGACAGAGAGTGTGTGTGTCTTTATTAAATAAGGACAGAGAGTGTGTGTGTCTTTATTAAATAAGGATAGAGAGTGTGTGAAAATACCATGTAGCATATTCAATTTTAATTCTAACTTTTTATGACCAAGAACATGAGCATGTTGACATAGCTACCCCGCTGCCTGCTATTTATTTATATGTTAATTGTATTGTCCTCTTTTATCTATCTATTTATACTGGAGGACCGCAATGGAAATAAGCTTTCGGGCTTTATTGTGTTTTCATCCTCTGCGATTTTTAATGTATGTAATGACTGCAATGTAGTATTATATGTGTTTTTTAATCATCAAATAAATTCATTCATTCGTTCATTCAAGTATCAACACAGCCAGGAGAGTTGGACCAGTTCACTTCGCCGCCTGTCTTCTCCTAATAAAAATTCCTCCTAATAAAAATTAAACTTTCAACACCGTCTTTAAATATTGACGAGGCCGAACACCCGGCAGTCAAGGTCCTGCAGCTCGTTACGGCGCGCTGCGTCTCCGACGAAGGCCGGTGACAGACGTGAAGTAGATTTAGTTTGATAAAGGAGGCGGGTCCTGGGACAGCGGTGTCAGAGTTGATGACACTGAGAATCATTTGGAAACCCCCGCAGACAAGAATCTGTGATCAGAGCGTTCTGGGTTCATGGGAGGCGATGGGGATTCCAGCAGAATAAGAGAAGGAAGTGGATTTTACCGGGCAGTGAGGGGGGGGGGGACAGACTGCAGGAGGGAGCTGCATTATGCTGCGTTCATGTGCTGCTGGGAAAATCAGACATCTGGGACTTCCAAGTCGGGCGCCAGACAGCGTTGCATTTATGTGCCATTTTGTCGGAAAATCAAACCCAGAAGAAAGAAAGAAAGAAAGAAGAAGAAAACGATAAACAAACACAGACGTCCTGCAGCTTAACAATTTGACGTAATTCAAACAAATGTTAGGTCAGTCTGCGAACAACAAACTTGCAATAAAAGAGCATCTAGTATGTGTTTTCTTACTGCTGACTGACACTAAACTTTATTTTTCACCTTGCATTGTGTCATAAGGAAACTCGGGTACCAATAATTTCTCTAAGTTTCCGACTTCATCATCCAAATTTGAAGGGCGTTTATGTGAAATTTCAAGTAGGAAATTTGTTTTTTTTCCAATATATCCGAACGCACTATTAATCTCACATAGCTGCACCTCCGGCTCAAATGTCTGCAGCAGTCCTAATTAAATTGGTCCATTATATTCCCTTCTGTCAGTCCAGACTTCATTTTGATCTGTTAGGCTTTCCAAGCATGAGGAACCACATCCCTCTTCTTCTACCCATAATCCCTTGCGTTTCGGGGTGGTTTCCTGTAGTGGGTTGGATTAACGAACCGCACCGCAGTTCTCTTGTTAGAGGACTGAGACTCTCTGTGGTGCCGGCAGAGTTCAAAGACCTGGACAAACCAACCGAACTGAAGGAGGAGACACTGCAGAGCTCAGAGAAACCGATCAGAACACGCTGGCTGTGAACGCAGCCTGAAGCACAGGAACCAGTTCTCCTAATGATTTTACCCCTTTGATGATAGGGCCTGCCTGGTCTCTTCTTATTGGCCACATTCAAAATTCCATAATACAAAGCATCAATAAGGTGATCAATATTTATGATGCTGAGCTACTTGACTCTCTCTCCTGCTGTAAACTCACATTTCTGCTGAAGCTTTCATCCTCCAAATGCTTGGCTGAATATATGAAAAAAGGCAATTTGTTGTGATTAATTAATCAGGAATTCATTAGAGACAAGACTGCCATGCACCAATATTTTGTGTGTGTGTGTGTGTGTGTGTGTGTGTGTGTGTGTCCTGCCTGGCTAATATCCCCAACAGCTTAATCAAACCTGGAACAGTGTGCTTCACTATCAGGATACAGACTGAGTGCTACTCTGTTATTTCTTATCTGACTGTGGCAGCATGCATGATGAAATTAATTGAATTCCACATCAGGACAGTATGTTAGATGGTTGGAGGTGTATGTGTGTGTCTGTGTGTGTGTGTGTGTGTGCGTGTGTGTGTGTGTGGGGGGGGGGTGTAAGTGTGAACAATTACCCTTATCAGATTTATTTCTTGTGTTCGTACATCAAGACATCATACACACGAGGAAGGATGATTCTTTCCAGTGAATACGTTCATCTTCAGATTCTTTTCTCTATCAAAACACAAATTAAAAATTGAGATGAGGAATTTTAATAAATGCATGTAAATGACGTAAAAATGGGGAACGCAGCTCGTTTTATTACCTTTGGGGAAGATCTGTGGTGAATGAGTCAGCAGCATGTTGGGATTGATGGTGATGTTGGACATGTGGGAATAGATTTACTGGAAGAAGAAGAACAATTTACAACCACTGGTTTCAGTATTGGAGTGTAATATGTGTGAAGAGCCATTCAGCAGCTGGTTTCCACATGAACTAGATCACAGGAATATTTTAAAGTAATAAGAAAATACTGGAAAGTGGTTGTAAATTTTCCCTCTTTCATTAATGAGAAATATTTTCAGCAATTTTCTTTAACTTGTCAGCTTTACATGTTATTGAAGGTGTATTGAAGTTATTGAAGGCTGAGATTTCACCATTGCAATATTTAAAAAAAGTATAATTTTCTCAGTTTTGACAATTTCATTAATTACTCCAACCTCACACTTACATTTAAGTGTCTTCACCATCTAGCTCCACCCATCTTCAACACTTTAATAACTAGACTTCACTATACTGCCGTTAACACCCGAAATACATCAGAAGGAAACCGTAGAGTTAGACACTGTAAGACTTTCTTTGCACAAACTGCATTCTCAATTAAAGGCAAAACCCTCTGGAACTTCCTTCCTGCCAGTTCAAAGCTGATTCACAATTGCTGCTCTTGTTTTATTACTACATGCACTTGATTGCTTGAACTATCAATGCTATCTTTCATTATTAATATATGCACTGATTTGAAACTACAACATGTAATTTTAATGTTTGCTTGACCCATCAATGCCCATCAAGGGACTGGTGTTGGAAATTAGCTTCGGCTATACACAGTGTACAGCACATCGGACACTGCTTCTGCAACTGTCAATGTTTCTCTGTACTTGTCCCTTACAAATAAACAAATAAACTAATAAACTAAAATCAAATATCAGTGAATATCTAACCTTGATAAAATCAGTCAATTTGACTTTTCCTTCAGTCCATTTAGGGCTGGGCGATATGGTTGAAATCAATATCATGATAATCATAAGGATTTTTCTCGATATCAATATATATCAAGATATCGTTCATGTATGCAAAATCACATTAAATAATCAAATGAATGTTCATCTCATTGAACCGAATGGTGATGTTAGGTGTGATGTCAAAAAAAAATGAAATTTTCAAATAATATTCCTACCATACCTCATTTTATCAGAGTTTTTAAGTCAAATTTGCTTGTCATCATCAATTTAGACAGCAGAAATGTGTGTCATGATATTAAAATATCTTCATATCATCATGATATGATTCCACTGAAAGACGATAAACGATAATATTGAATTATCGCCCAGCCCTAAGTCCATTTCTTCTTCAGGTTTGTCCTTCAGTCCATTTTAAATCCATCCATCACAGGACAGATTGTGTGTCATCAGCAGCAGAAACTGGATCAACTGTAAACTGACAAACTGTGGATCCATTCACAGTGAGAAGAGGAATCTGACTTTACTTTGTTTCTGCACTTTATTTTCTCATTTCTAATGTTTCCAGTGAAAAGAATCCAGTCTGAACTCTGTCCTCTCTCCTTTTAGAATCACATGGAAAAGATCACAGCTGACAACGTTCTCTGGAACTTTTACTCTGAGAACATTTTAAATCAGACACTTTTTACTTTTTACAAGTAGATGTGTAATGTCTGTATTGTAATATGTAATTCCCTTTTTGGGGGTCAAACACTGAATTTTAGAGCAAGAAAAAGCATAACGTCTCTTGGATTTAATTATTTTTTTCATGGGGTTTGTAAAGCTGGGTTGTAGCGAAGCAGAAAATGTAATGTCCGTTGTATCTGATTCCTTTTTCGGGGTCTAATGCTGAGTTTCAGCAACAAAATCTAATGTCCATTGGATTCAGTTCTTTTTTTGTTGTGGAGGATCTCACTCTGGAGTTGTCGCAGTTGAGAAAATGTAATATTGTTGTATTTAATTCCCTTTTTGGGGGAGTTTAAAGCTTTAGAGCTGTAGCGAATGGTCTGGTGTGTTGTGATATTTAATTTCTTCTTTGGGGCCTTTGGAGCTTTCTCTGTGCCAGTGTAAAAGGGAAAACATAACAGTGAATGGGATGAGAGAGAGAGAGACAGAGAGAGAGAGAGAGACAGAGAGAGAGAGAGAGAGAGAGAGAGAGAGAGAGAGAGAGGGACAGAGAGAGAGAGAGAGAGAGAGAGACTGTTAGAAAAAAAAAGGTGCAGAAGTAAAAGCTGCAGCCTCAGTGACAAAATATAAAACTCTTCCTTTTTGTGTTATGTGGGAGAAATTAAGGGAAGGAGGAAATGAGAAAGATGAGAGGTAAGAGTCACATGACTTGGACTCGAGTCACAGTTTTAATAGCCTGAGACTTGACTCGATGCATGAAGAGAAGACTTGAGACTTGACTTGACTTGGGTTCTGGTGACTTGGGACTTGACTCTGACTTGTACTCTGATGACTTGAAAAGGTTTCTAAAGTCTTGACTTGAGATCTTGTGTTTGTGTAAATGAATTAGATTAAAAGTGATGAGATTTGTTCCAGCAGACGACTGAATTTAAATTCTGTTTTCTGAATTTGTATGGAATGATTGAATTTATTGAAGTTGAAACTGATTATAGAAATCAAACTCATGATGCTCTTACCAAGTTTTTATCCTATTAAAAACATATTGCATTGAAAAGTCCTAGATATTTAGTTTTCTTTAAGATATTAAATTGATACTGGACTCTTGATTTGTTCTGACTTGACTTGCTGTTCTACATTTAGACTTGGGACTTGACTAATGACATGGACTTGACTTGCTGTTCTACATTTAGACTACTTTACTTTTAGAATGTTTTCATCCAGCATGCATTGCAAAATGATTGTGTCTGGGGGGGGGGGGGGGGGATGTAAACAAGATGTAGACAGACTGAACTGTAACTCTGAACCGGTATTTTCTTTTAAAGCTTTTCTCTGACATGCAACTTGACTTGTGGGATTCTGCAGAGCATCAGATCAAGTTGTTTAGGAAGCTGTCTGCAACACACACACACACACACACACACACACACACACACACATACACACACACACACACACACACACACAGGAAACTTGTAGCTTTGTGCAACATGGAAGTCACAGGAGTCCATAGTACAATTTTGATGTTTTCGATTTATTGTGCAACTCTAACAGTGAAGGAGAGAAACAGACAGACAGGCAAACAAATACAGACAGACAGACAGACAGACAGACAGACAGACAGGGAGGGAGGGAGGGAGGGAGGGAGACAGATGGGTAGACAGACAGATTCACATGCACAGCCAAACAGAGAGAGAGAGAGAGATAGAAACAGAGAAACAGAAAGAAAGAACAGAAAACAACAGATTTCTTAGCGGAGTGGAGGAGGAATCCACAGCAGGACGCCCAGCTGGCCTGTGGCATCTCATCTTATTGGGTGTACTCTCTCTCCTCTCTCTCTCTCTCTCTCTCTCTCCCTCTCTCTTTCTTCTTCTGCTGCTCTATCATTCTCTCCTTTCACATGATGGATGGTGTTTGCAGCTGGAGGTGAATCACTCTCTCTCTCCCTCTGTGGTTTCAGGACATTTCAGGTTATTCGTAGGCTAAAATCACACTGAGGGAGCTGTTTATTCTCTTGTTTATTGTGTTTGTTCACTTTGCTCTTTATTTCCTTGTCATGAAGGTAGGTTTTTTACATTTAATGCTTCTTTGACCAAGGAAGACTAAGAGCGAACCTACAGTCTGTTTGCTTTGGTCCAAATGAGCCGATCAGTTGTTACTTCATTGCATATACACATTGGTTTGGCTTGGTTTCAAATGGCAAACGAGACATAATTTATCAATAAAAGCCACATGGGAGAAATAATTTCCTTCATCGGTGAGAAATTTGCATCAGCAAACTCATCCTTAACCCATATTTGATGTGGTTTTTAACCCATAGTTCTTATTGAAAGGCATTCTGGGAAACGTAGTAAATCACTACCTGCAGCAGAAGGCAGGTTGAGGGAAAGTGGGTTCACCAAAAAAAGTAAATGACACTTCATCACTAAATAACTCCTGGAGTGTACATGACATGACAGACTGATGAGATCTAACAGTGTAAAAGGATCAGAGGGTGAATTTCCCTTTTAAACACCTTTCCAAAATGGCCACTCCTGTCAAAACAGACCAATCAGAAATCACATGTGAAAGGTGAATATCTAGTATTCAACAAAACCAGCTACATATTGAACTACATGCAATAAATAAATACAGTACATCCTAGAATAACACAAACACGAGCATTAGTGGTGAAAATCACAGCAAAATCACAGTGGCTTGAGACATTTGTTATATTAATACCTTAGTTTGCTTGTGTTACTTTGTACCGTGTGTGTGTGTGTGTGTGTGTGTGTGTGTGTGTGTGTGTGTGTGTGTGTGTGCGCGTGTGTGAGAGAGAGAAAATGAGTCGTGAAAGGAGCAGGAACTCTGAAACTCAGATTTACATTCTGTGGACAAATTATGTGAAAATGACTCCACAAACTGGATTCTGTGACTAACGGTTCAGTTTAGGAAACTAAAACAACTCGGTTAAGGTCTGGGTTCAGGTTCCGGATAGACCACTAAAACGACTCGGTTAAGGTCTGGGTTCAGGTTCCGGATAGACCACTAAAACGACTCGGTTAAGGTCTGGGTTCAGGTTCCGGATAGACCACTAAAACGACTCGGTTCAGGTCTGGATTCAGGTTCCGGTTAGACCACTAAAACGACTCGGTTCAGGTCTGGATTCAGGTTCCGGTTAGACCACTAAAACAACTCGGTTCAGGTCTGGATTCAGGTTCCGGTTAGACCACTAAAACAACTCGGTTCAGGTCTGGATTCAGGTTCCGGTTAGACCACTAAAACAACTCGGTTCAGGTCGGTGAAAGGCTTTGGTCGGTTAAATAAGAAAAACTTTATTTAAAAATTAAAATGTGACTCCCAGTAGAAATTTCCTTCCTCCAAGCTGGGAATTGAACTCCGGTCTCGGACACTGAAGTGAAGCTCCTGGTCCATCCAGCACCGACCACAACACCCTGACTGAGACTCTGCTGCCTGTTACAGTCCTGTCTGCTTCAGGAACCGCTTCATGCTGGGAAAACTCAGCTTTAACTCTTTACCTGCCACTTACAACACGTAAGTGGCTAGTCTTAACAAGTCGAGTTCATTTCACATATTTCTGTGAGATCAGGTTGGATTTACATATATCACTGCTTTTGTGTGAAAACCTGATCAGTAACGGCTGATTTTTATATTTTTACCTGAGCTGAAGGAAGACTTGCTCCTCTGTGGGTTGAGAAAACTCTCTGACCTCTTGGGCTTATGAAACACTTTCTGTAAATGACGGTAGATCGCTGCCCTAGCAACCAGTTGTTTACATTGTGATGTCAGCGGAAGAGTGCGAGTTGCAGAGCAGGGCTGTAGTAGACCGAGACCGGACTTGAGACCGAATAAAGTTATGCGCCCACCGAAAGGTTTAGTGACTGCTGATTGGTGATATGCCAACTACCCAACCAATGACTTCGTTTTGATTTAAAAAAACAAAAAAACAAAACTCACCATGTCCATATGTAACGTTACTCCTGCTCTCGCTCTGTCTTTCTCTGTCTCTTTTCCTTCGTCTTCACCTTCTTAAATTACAGGTCAGAATATTTTCAGTAAAGCCATGCTGAGAGCAGCATGTGGTTATGGAGCAGTAAGAAAAAGTAGGAGGTGAAATAGATCAATCCACTTCTTCAAGGAGAGGTGTAACTACTGTATGTTATGAACATAAACAAGCTGCCTACAATTAATTTTGTCCTCAAAACATGCTAATTTTGTTGAAATGTCTTTAGAAACCTCCCTTCTATTTTAAAAAATATTTTTTAAAAAGAAGAAATAAACAAAAATATGGTATTTTAGTCAATAAATACAATGGTAGCATTGGATAACACATTGCTGTGGTATTGCTCTTGAATTGGACTCGTAGTTTTGTGGTCTTGGTCTCGACTCGGTCTCGAACCCCCTCGGTCTTGGTCTTGAAATGGACTTGATTCACCAGTGACTCGATCTGGATTTGGACTCGACCAAGGCGGTCTCGACTACAGCCCTATAGCAGAGATAGAAGTAAGAAGAAGTAGAAGAAGATTGCTGCGTTACTTTTACTTCCATCCCCGTTTCCTTTTGATGGTTTATAAAGTGTTATCAGAGTTTACAGAGTAAGTTTCCCTTTCTTGACACTGTATTCTTAGCCGTGTACTGTTTACATTCTGGCCAACTGTACGGCTGATATTTTATGCTACAGACATGTGCTATTGTTGGTTTAAACTGAGGCAAGAGACTGTCCCTCAAAGTGGCGATATCTACGAGGTTTTCCTAAAATATAGCACCCTTGGTAAGCGGAGCGAGGTATGTAGCTTCCAATTTATGTGCAAGTATTACAAAACCTTGAAGTGTATGTCTTTGTTTATTTTGTAGCGTCACTGAAAGTAATGCTGCTTCTAATTAACTGATGTCAGCTATTCTACACATGACAGTCAAACAGCACTAAATTACCATATCAGTGTGTGTGAATTTAAGTTTAATACACATTCTTTTGTCTAACAAATGTATATGTTATGGATTAAAGTGTGTTAATTGTACTTATATTGTTAAAACACTAAAACTGGATATTAAGTCATACAATTTACTTAGAGCTTATTGTATTTCACTGTGCTCAGTAAAGTGCCTTTAAAGCAACAATTTATTACACTTGTGAAACTATAAAAATAAGCATTTGTCCTTTGTTTTGTATTTTTCCTCGAAGAGACAATAAAATGAAATCACCGTCAGAGACTCTCTGCGTATTGATTGATTCCAAGGGCAGCTACACTTTCAAAACCCCACTGGATGAACCTGAAAATGCATCATCATAACACTAAAAAAAAAAAAATTTTTTTTTTCTCTTTCTTAGTTCTTGAAAAGTTGAGATTTTGGAGAAGGTTTTCACCCGACGGCAACGATGTAAACACACACACACACACACACACACACACAGGCTCTCAGTCGATTGAATACACAAACCCACACACACATTCTGGCCACATCTCCTTAAAAAGTTTGCGTTTTGTTTGTCTTTCTCGGTTTTATCTGCTGTTTTTATGCTCTTTATTCCCTGTAAAGAACTTTGCGATGAACCTGTTTGTTAAAAGCGCTTCAGACAGACAGAGTAACGTACGTTTGGCCCGACTTGACTCCTACACAAGCCTCGCAGTGAAATAACAGAGAGAAAGCGAGGATTTGAGGCTGTGTGTAGCATCCAAAAAACCCCCTTATAGCTACTGAGGAGAAAACAAAACACACTCCAGCTTCTCTATACATGAAGCAGAGCGGCTCGTACTCACATATACAACTCTCCAGCCGTCTTTCATGTGTGAAGCATTCAGGACTCCTCAACTTTCTGACACTGCTGCGATGCTGTTTTGCTTTGCCCACTTGTGGATTGAGACTACAAAAAGACTTTAAGATGGAGCCTTGATTTGGTATTCGCTTTTAAAAATGTGTGTTTTTGTAGCCGCGTCCCTCCAGAAACAGACGCAGACCCGCACACACTGTCAGACCTGCCAAACCCCGAGGAGGAAACTATTAGCCACAACAGTTTTTTGTTTTTTTTTCTGTGTATTTTGTTGTTTTTCTGAAGTCACGGTAGAGCGAGAGTCTTTCTCCAAGCTGTCAGTCAACATTGTGATATAAAATTCAGCCTCAAAAATGCCTATCATTGTTGGTGAACGTGTGTGTG
>NW_027283626.1:0-23238 GCF_046629955.1 Centroberyx affinis | reverse complement strand
CACACTTGGAGACATCAGACTGGGTTGATGTGTTGAAGTGAGAGTCAGTGGAGAATTTTTGGGCAAACCTCTAACCACAAGACACTGTAGTTATTGTACAGTTGTTGGACTGTTGTACTGTTATTGCATCATCACTGCACTACCACTGTGCCGTCAGTGTTGACTACTTACATCATATTACCACTTACCTACTGTGCAATACCATATATGACTTATCATTTAGCATTTATATTATTCGTAACACTCACGCTCCTGGTGTTGTATGTTATATTGTATATTGTATTATAAATTGTATTGTAGTGTACATTGTGTAATGTACGGATTGTATTTATTGCGTACTGTAGTTCTTATATTTTGTACTGTATTGAGTAAAAACAGGACAACTACAGTTACTACATTTCAAGATATAACTTGATATATCTTGAAATTGAAGATAAGCCTAATTCTGAACAGAAATATATGGTCAATCTGTCCATACAGTTTCACTCATATTTCAAGTACACTCAGCAATCACTGACTGACCCAAGGGTGGAACTACATCACTGGTGGGGGACAACATGTTTACTATTTGCTTGTTGCACCTTTAACTTTCACTCTGCAGTATGACCGAAACCTCACATAATCTCTGCAAATTGCTTCAGCCTGATTCAGTCATAATTAGTTTCAGTGTGTCTATCTGTGCCTCCCAACATTTTCTCTCATGTTTCCCTTCATCCTAAATTTATTTCTCCTTGTCTGTCATTCTCAGCACCGTCAGCTGTGTCCATCATTCACCAGGTCAGCAGAACCCCTAACAGCATCACGTTGTCCTGGTCCCAGCCTGACCAGCCCAACGGACTCATCCTGGACTATGAACTGCAATACTATGAGAAGGTACATCAACATTCAATATATATATATTAACCGGAAACAGGAACTCCTTTGATGCTGTTCAGTTGTATCTTAAGTTTGTTGTGATATTTCACAAGGGCTCTGTTACCATGTCTTTATTCACAAATAGGACATTATGATGTTAAAGATTGTTCATCTGTTATTTAATTTAATGGTAACGCTTTACAATAAGGGTCACTAAGTTAAGGGTTAGTTAATGCTTAATAAGGGTTAGTTAATGCTTAATAAGGATTAACTAACCCTTAATTAACAGTTAACTAATGTGTAATTTACTAATGGTGTTCATGTTAACTAAGGTATTAATTTATAAATTATTTAATAGTTTATAATGATGAATATTAAATAATGTATAAATTAATACCTTAGTTAACATGATCACCATTAGTAAATGATTACCAGACATATTAGTTAACTGTTATTAAGCATGAACTAACCCTTAACTTAGTGACCCTTATTGTAAAGTGTTACCAATTTAATTTACTAAATAGCTGTTGTGACAGGCAAAGTCACTAATCCCATTGAAGCCATTAATTATCCCCTGTGGGCTAATTTTTATAGTTGGATTTCATTATTTTTCCTCTTAGTTGATTCTGAACTATTAGTCACAAGTCAACAAGACAGGCTTCCAAAACAGTCTAAACTGCCCTACATTCATGTTTGAAGCCAATGATTGGGGCTCTGTTTGTAACAGTGATAGTTGCATTTTTTATAAAGCCCATGATACTCAAAGACACTTTACAAAAGATGAAAAACAAATATATGACATAAGTCATGACCACTGATTTAACAGTTTTATGTTGAAAAAAAAAAATCGTATTATTATAGGGTTAGGGTTAATCTTTCCATTGATATATATTTATAATTAGAGAGATTTTAACGTGATCTATACAATAATAAAGGCATATTTCCAAATGTGTCTCATTGAAACTGAAAATTTGCTTTGGGGACATCGTAAAAAGGAGTGTATGTGCCAAAAAAAAAAGTAATAAAAATTTAAAAAAAATATTTAAATGCATTATTTTGTGTAAATGTTATAAAGAAGACCTCAATCTTTAATAAAAGCCTTTCGTAATAAACATTTAATTTATTTTAAGTAAAATATCAATTAAAAAATATTAATTAATTAAATAATTCCTGGGAACAGAAAAGTCACCAATAGCCAGGAAAGACCCAGTTGCATTTTTAATAAAGCGCATGATACTCAAAGACACTTTACAAAAGATGAAAAACAAATATATGACATAAGTCATGACCACTGATTTAACAGTTTTATGTTACTGAGAAAATCTTACATGTGCTACAGTGACCTTGACAGTAATAGAATAATTTTTGAAATGTGGTTTTGGGAATTTCCTTGGATAAAAGCATTGCGCAGAATAAAATATATGTTTTTTGCATACACCCCAGCAAGCAGTTATTAGCAGTCTGATTTTATGGTCCATGTTTTTCAGAACCTGGCAGAGTGGAACTCATCTGTAGTGAGGAGTCAGACCAACACTGCAGTCATACGAGGCCTGAAGCCTGGAGCTATATATGTCTTCCAGGTTCGGGCTCGGACTGTTGCTGGATTTGGACGCTTCGGTGGCAAGATGTACTTCCAAACCATGACCGAAGGTATGAATCAGAATCAGTTTTATTGGCCAAGTAAGTTTGTACATACAAGGAATTGGATTTGGTGGGTTACTCATGTAGGTCACATGAAATATCCCTTGATGTCGCTTTATACTCACAGACATAGCTTTAGTCAACGTAACTAGTTTCAATGTAACATTTAGTATAGACTTTTTTTGTGATCAATTATTTGTTGTGTGTATAAGGAAGGGGGAGCACCATCACAGTCACAAAAGTGACACAAGGCAAACAAAGCGAAGTGTACTACAACCGACCCCCCCCCCACCCATTTCCCTTGTTTTCCTCCCACCAACCCACTCCACCCCCACCCTCTAACCCCTAACATGGTGAACCAAGGCAGTGTACATAGATAAAAACAGACACAAAAACAGCAAACAAACATTAACAAAACTACCAGTACAACCCACCCAATCCTCCTCCTACCCAGGAATCCCATGATCATTATAGACATAAACCAGCAGCATTCAGACACAAAGGAATTAGATAATTATGCTAATTTCTTCCATCATCCATGATAATATCCACAGAAATAGCCAAGAGTATACATAAAATATATGTATATATATGAAGTAGCCAAAGAATGTACATATAGTATATATATACAGTATATATAATATTTGAAACAAGTAAGCAAGCAAGCAAATACATGAAAGCACAGCTGAAAAAGACAGTTAACCACAAATATTTATAATAAAACACTAGTTTTTTCTAGTAGCTTTGACCAGCAAATAATATTTTGTGTTTTGGCATAATGTAATCCAGCTGTGCAATATCCTGGTAGGAAGAGAGCCATTCCCTTCCGACAGTGCATGTGGTGGTTTAGTATAGACTCTAAACCCTAACTTACCATTAAACACACATTCAGCTGGTGCAACTTGCTGCTGGTCTTTTAAAAGTAGAGATCCAGCTTCTACCTCAGTATCTCATTGACACCCTCTAATCTCATTTGCGCTGTACACAGACACAGCAGCTCCCATCCCACAGCTGCGTACAGTCATTGCACCAAATCAGGTGATTTTGATCGTATGCTACGATATGGCCCAGTGAACCTGCTGGCTCTCGTCAAAAGCAGAAATATCCACGAGAGTCGTATTCATCCTGTGGTCAAGCGTGTGTCTGAAGATAAATGCCGTTTTGATTTCCTGTCTTTTCACTTTCAGAGGAATATAAGTCCAGTATCCACGAGAAGCTTCCCCTGATCATAGGTTCAGCCGCTGCAGGCGTAGTCTTCATCATTGCCATTGCTGTCTTCATCATTGTCTGCAACCGGTGAGCCAATCGTGTTAAAGGCACAGACTGTAAGAAAAGATGGAGTAGTGTGTGACGTCACCCATAGGCTTCCGAAGGGCCGTTTTGAAGCCAAAAGATTGGGTTTACGATGGGCGCCATTGTTGATTTTTTGTTTTTTTTGGAGCCAGAGAAGCCAAAGCGAGGCCGCGGGTTGTTTGCACACCTGTCAATCACTAGGAAAACAACCCCATTTTATAACCGTCATATCCCGTTAATTACACAATTATTTAGAAAATTGCCACAAGGACACACATTAGAAGAAGTGAAATTAGCTACTGAGAACATAATCTCTTGTCGAAAAAATTGGTAACACTTTGCAATAAGGGTCACTAAGTTAAGGGTTAGTTAATGCTTAATAAGGGTTAATTAATGCTTAATAAGCATTAACTAACCCTTAATTAACAGTTAACTAATGTGTAATTTACTAATGGTGTTCATGTTAACTACGGTATTAATTTATACATTATTTAATAGTTTATAAAGATGACTGTTAAATAATGTATAAATTAATACCTTAGTTAACATGAACACCATTAGTAAACTATTACCAGACACATTAGTTAACTGTTAATTTAGGGTTAGTTAATGCTTATTAAGTTAATGCTTATTAAGCATTAACTAACCCTTAACTTAGTGACCCTTATTGTAAAGTGTTAGAAATTTTTTCAACAAGCAATTATGTTCTCAGTAGCTAATTTCACTTCTTCTTCTTCTCCTTATTGTAAAGTGTTACCAAAAAATGTATTGACTTTATATTAGCGAGAAGTTGGGTTGTGGTCCCATTGACTTGTATGGTGTTTGGCGTCTTTTTGGAGCTGACCTCTAGCGGACATAAGAGGAAATTCCACCTGCCGCTAATTTCGTATTCGTATTTCAAAATTCACCTGGCTACTTGGTTAATGGTCATGAAATGATGCAATAAAAATGCATGTGTTTTTTTAGTTTTAGTTTAGTTTATTGAGTTTATTTATATCAGGGACCATGTACAAAATACATTAATCTCAAACAAAGAGAGAAGATGCTTTGTATCAGATTTAGCTGCTAGCTAATTTCCATCTTTTCTTTACAGGGTCAAACACCATGCTTGTTGTATCAAAGCATTTTACCAAATGATGGCTAGTTTTCAATGCCAGCCCTTGGAGCAGTTGTACAGTATATACATGGGGTTTAGGTGTCCTTGCTTTGGCGAGCTTGCTAACATGCTGAGACTGTGCTACCAGCTTTAAGTCTACCTGTTTATCCTAAACAGGAGGAGTTCAGAAAGACCAGAATCAGAGTACACAGACAAGCTCCAGCACTACACCAGTGGTCACAGTGAGTAAAATATTTTACAGTGTACAGCATGTAGCTATAAGGTAGGCTTTCTTCTTCTTCATCTTGGAACATTCAAAGTGCCACAACAATAAATACATGAATAAAAGAATAAATAAATAAATGAATGTGGAAATATAAAGAAGAATAAAAAAAAACAATTGGGAAATATATACAGAAAAAGACAAGACAGATAAAGTCATCAGCTGCTCAGACTTGAATTAGTGGGTGGGCCAAAACAAGTTGATTGACAGTTTGGGCTCGTAAGGAAAAGGCAAAGGAAATAAGGAAATATATACGGAAATAAATGCAAAAATATATATGGAAATAAATAAATAGATACATTTAAAAAAATATATGAAAATAAATAAAGAAATATATATAGATATAAATGAACAAATAAATGTGAAAATAAATATAAAAATTAATAAAAAATAAATAAATGTGGAAATAAATGAAGAAATAAATGTGAAAATAAATATAAAAATTAATAAAGAAATAAATGTGGAAAAAATAATGCAATTAAAGCAGATTTATCAATATTTTTCTGTATATATTTCCCAATTGTTTTTTTTATTCTTCTTTATATTTCCACATTTATTTATTTATTCTTTTATTCATTTATATATTGTTGTGAATACACTTTTTGTTGTAGTTTTCACGTTTTTTTTTAACATATAGGTTAAAGGTTTCCTAATTAAAGATTACCTACTGGATCTTTCAGATATAGAAGGAACTAAAGGTAGATCTCTAAATCCTGCTTTACTTTGTTCTAAATCTATAGCTGGTCTCTCCTTTGTCTCTCCTCTGTCAAAGTGTCTCCAGGGATGAAGATCTACATCGACCCCTTCACATATGAAGACCCCAATGAAGCAGTCAGAGAGTTTGCCAAGGAGATCGACATTTCCTGTGTCAAGATTGAACAAGTCATCGGTGCAGGTAGATGAAACTCAGGCCTGTCTGCTTTTCTTGGAGAGCATACAAGATTCCTACAGTCAGATGGAAGTGGACAACACATGAACATGGAAATGAATGGCTTATTTTCACAAGGCCAGCAAAAGATTAAAAAAGCCATACCATATTTTGGCAGTATGTTGTGGGGGAAGCAACACTGACCTTTTAATGGGCTTATTTGATCTCCACAATAATGCTGGAACGGTACTGAGCACTTAGGATGCCTCACCATCTCCTTTTGATATGTCATACATACACAATTTTCCTAATTTCGAATTTACTTCTAAGGGGTCTCAGTGGGGCCAACAGAAGTTGTTTACCATTCCTTCTACTTCAGTGGATTGGGGTTATGTTTGTAACCTTTTGGTTAACTTAGTGACCCTTATTGTAAAGTGTTACCAGGCTTTTTAGTAACCACCCCTATCACTCAGCACTGGTCCCATTCCGCCCGCCAGGTGAGTTTGGGGAAGTGTGCAGTGGAAACCTCCGCCAGCCCGGGAAGAGAGAGATCCTGGTGGCTATTAAGACGCTCAAGGCGGGCTACACCGAGCGCCAGAGGCGGGACTTCCTGAGCGAGGCGTCCATCATGGGCCAGTTTGACCACCCTAACATTATCCATCTCGAGGGGGTGGTGACCAAGAGCAGCCCCGTGATGATCATCACCGAGTTCATGGAGAACGGATCCCTCGACTCCTTCCTCAGGGTAAAGGAGATAGACTGGCTCGTGCAATAATGTGGGAGGCCACTTTAATCTTCTTGCAACCAAACCATAGATCCTGACTCTGTGGCAATAAAGCATCCACTATCTTGATATTCCCACCGTATGATAAAATTTTGTGCTATGGGGCAGGAAAAATGTTACAGTACTTATTGCCCTTTTAATATAGGTCTAGGAAATTTCAGTAAAAATTCTAAATGAATAAAAACCTAAAAGTCAATTTCAGTGGAATTCTTTATTAAAGGGTACCCATGTAGGATTTTTTCTTAAGCACTGTTAAATTAATTGCAATGACAACCAAGTGATGCTGTCTACAGAAGGAAGGAAGGAAGACACAGGAGAGAAGGTTTTGATGGGATTTGATCCCAGGCCATCAGAGATGCATGTGGTTGCAGCGGGGATGAGGGGGATCTTATTTACTATACAATCTCCAGGCAGTTCACAACAATTACTCAGTGATATTTGATATACCAAGTAGCTTCTTTAAAGAATCACCGCCCCCCAAAAAATATCTTGAATCATTCATTGTTGATCCCATAAATCACTAATTTCATTTCTTTCCTAAAGCAAAACGATGGGCAGTTTACGGTGATCCAGCTGGTGGGAATGCTGCGTGGCATTGCAGCTGGCATGAAGTACTTGTGCGACATGAACTATGTCCATCGAGACCTGGCGGCGAGGAACATCCTGGTCAACAGCAACCTGGTGTGTAAAGTGTCTGACTTTGGCCTGTCACGCTTCCTAGAGGACGACACTTCAGACCCCACCTATACCAGCGCCCTGGTGAGTGGATGATGCGCATGTGGTGAAAAGTAAAAAAAAATACATACAGTAAATCCTCTGCTTAAAGCTGTACTATGCAATTTTGGCACATAGAGAGCCTAAGTCCCTCCCCTTCCAGTGGACCACCATGGGACCTTATTTCGGAAAAAAAATATGTACGGTGAGAGACAATAATTGTTTGATCCCGTTTGAATTGTGCCATGAATTACACATATGATGTTTTGTCAATTTAAAAGATAATTTGTCAATTTAAAAGATAATTTTGCAAGTCAATACTCCAACAGGTGCAAGCCGGGGCGTATCTATGTTCCCAGGGTCCTATGTTCCCAGGGTCCTATGTTCCCCAGTTCAATATTCTGTTAACACACATTAACCCTCCTATTGTGTTCGGGTCAAATTTGACCCATTTCAAGTTAAAATATTTCATAAATATTATCCAGTTTTTTTTATTGGAACAAGGCTTCAAAACAGCTATATAAACATTAAATTAGATACTTAAGTCATGATGTCATGTTTTTTATGTCAGTTAGAAGACAGATGTGAAGTGTGAGAGTTACTAGGCTAGTTTTCACCTAAGGAAGCATTAAGCTATGACCTTTGGTGATTCCATGACCATTTGATATGTTCCCTTAAGTGTAGGCCTATTATATTGAGAGCTATACGGCAGTGCTGGGGAACAGAAAACCCCTTTGACGAATTCCCACAATAGCCCATGTCATATTAAGCGAATGCAGAGCTGGGGAACATCTTTTTCAGGTTCCTGGGACCCTGGGAACATAGGACCCTGGGAACATAGGACCCTTTGCCATGTTCCCATTATGTGCCATATAAATCTGGGGAACATACGACCCTGGAAACATTGGGATGACTCCTGAAAAAGCCAACCCCAGATTCAGTCTGCTATGTGTGTTGTGTCACTGCACTTTTTGGCATAACTGGTTTTTACCATTCTGGAAACCGCAGGGAGGAGGGGGTCAACTTTGAAAGTTGTGTTTACAAGCCACAACCAGAAAAATCCTACTCAGTATGCCTTTAAACTTAAGTTGTCTGTGGTTCAGTTATGCTGTCAGCTGGTGTGACATTGAAACATTTTCTGAACCTTCATGTTTTGCTGTGGATAAAACTTTCTGTCACAATAATTCCTGTTTGCTCAGTACAGTGGAGTAAAAAGGCGTACATTTGCTTTAAAATGTAGTAAAAGCTCCTCAACTTGGTATAATCAAGTAAACAACATGTACCTCAAAACTGAATACATGAAAAATGGCATGTTCACACTATTCTGCTTTTTTGTAGAAAAAAAAGCTGCCACACCTTGTTTCCATAAGGACCAACTGCCATTTGCTGCCAAACAGTGCTTATGTACAGCTCTCACACATTTAGAAACTCCCACAGCACAGCTATCGTGCTCCATACTGACTCCCTCTGAAAACCAAGTGGTGCTCACTGCAGAGCCAAATGGGTGGAGCTTGACCTAGTCCAGCTCCACCTCAAGGTCCAGCCGCACCCCAGGTCAGGTCCAGCCCCACCCCAAGTCACTCATACAACTTGGCAGCGCTAGTTCAGTGAGCACCACTTGGAAAGATGCAAGTGGTGCTCACTGCAGAGCCAAATTGGTAACCTAGGTCAAACTTTATTACATTAATTAATCAGATATGATTGAGATTAATTCACAAATAGCCTACATCTTAATGCGGTGGGGGAAAAAAGGCAGGGGTGCACACATAGTAATCTCTCACATTGCCCACTTGTAAGTCTAGTCATGCCGTTTGTCACAGAAACGATGCTGAACATTCTGGTGGTATCATGAAAAATATTAGAGAAAAGTAAGGTAATATTAGCTGTGCCAGCATCTAAAGTTCCATGCAAGTCATATAGTTACTTTTACCTAACCTTTGCGCATCAAAAATAAACTGATTTCTTTCCATTAGGTTAAAGTACGATCTGACAAAGGGCTTGCATTAATGTTAACAGCCAGCGGGTGGCGCTTGACTAGGTCCAGACTTCCATTAACGAGAGGGGTGGAGCTGGACTAGGTCCAGAGAGGTGGAGCTGGACATTGGCTCTGCAGTGAGCAGCCTCTAAGAACTCCTCTCTCAACTTTAGAAAGCAGCTCTGCCTAAAAATGCATCAGGAGCAGCACCTTTTCCAAAGCAGCCTCTTTCCGTCCAGTTGTTCTCTATTGACTTTAATGTATAAAAAGGTGCTGGCAGTTTGAAAAAAGCTAAATTGTGTGAACGCAATCTAAGTAACCCTCCCCTGCTCTATGTGGCTGCATCAGTGATGGAGTGATGCCTCTCTTTGTTTGTCTGTCTGTCTGTTGACCTCCATACTTTCCCAGGGAGGGAAGATTCCTATCCGATGGACGGCTCCAGAGGCCATTCAGTACAGGAAATTCACCTCCTCCAGTGATGGCTGGAGCTACGGCATAGTCATGTGGGAGGTGATGTCATATGGAGAGAGGCCCTACTGGGACATGAGCAACCAAGATGTGAGTAAAGCCTCTTAGAAACAACCAGGATTTATGTTTTAGCACAAATCATGTGTGTTGTGTCGAAGTGTGCAAATTATAAGTTGATAAACCAACACTCTTAAGAAAGTGGAACATACAGTACGGTTGGTACGGTACAAATCTTTATTTTTTATATCTACTTTTTTAAAGTTTAATCCAATGCAACAAGTAAATATTAAGTGTAGTTCAGAGGAAAAATAGCCCTGTAGTAACAGAACCAACACTGTAAAATTTTGTGAGTTTGTTACTCTATATTTACACTGTAATAATATGAAGTGGAATAGACCCTTCACACTTCCCGGTTCTGTCTATGTGGTTCTATGTGTATGTATGGAAGTTGTCAAAGTTGGGAAACTCGGCAGCAGTAGCGCCATTTATGAATGAGAATAATACGTCCATGGAAGATACACCTGAAGTGTTTTCGTCTTTATGGCGATATCTACCAGATCTTTCAACCAAAGACATTGTTCTTTTGGTGGACCAGTTTTCGATCACAGAGAGGACAAAGCTTGACAAAGCTACAAGCTCCTTTTTGAGAATTACATCCATGACTACGCAGGTAAACAATCTTTTGTCTAGTTACCTAAGGTTAATAACGTTATGCACGTCTAAGTTAACATAGCTAGTAAAGTATTCTTCATTCTCTTTCAGTCATATGTTAGCGTTACGTCATTTAACTTTAATAACATGTTTGTGTGATTAATACTGTTTTGTACAGTGTTGTAAATGGCCAGGTTGGAGTCAGAGCTCGGTGATACAGATCGATTAGGAAGAAAACCACATAAGCTCAAGGTTCATTAGGAACTAATAATATCCACAATCTTTAGATTGGCTCCTCTTTCTTCCTCATCGATCTGTAGCACCAAGCTCTGACTGCAACACTTGACGATGTGCATAACAGTATTAACGTTATTAGCACAAACATTTTATTAAAGTTAAATGAATGCTAACATATATGACTGAAAGAGAATGAAGAATACTTTATTAGCTACATTACCTTCGACCTGCGTATCCTGGTAACGTTATTAACAAATGTTAGGTAACTAGACAAGAGATCGTTTACCTTCGTATGGATATAATTCTGAAAAGAGTTTGTAGCTTTGTCAAGCTTCGTCCTCTGTGATTGAAAACTGGTCCACCAAAAGAACAATGTCTTTGGGTGAAAGATCTGGTAGATATCGCAGTAAAGATGAAAACACTCGAGGTGTGTCTTCCATGGACATATTATTCTCATTCATAAACTGCTGCCGAGTTTCCCAACTGTAACGACTTCCGTTGCGTAGAACCCGAAGGTGTGAAAAAGGTCTATTGGTTAGAGTATTCACACACAGTGGACAATTGTCTGGAATTTGGCTTGCACAGGGAGCCGAAGCGGAAGTGTATGCCGAAGCCTTTCCGTGGTTAACTAGCGGCTAGCACGATTTTTAATTGCCCGTAGTAGTATGTCTTCTGCAAATAAACAAAGCAACAAATGGTGTTGAGATTCACCTCTCACCACTTTTAGACGATTCGCACGTTTCGTAGCCACGAGTAGTGAGTAGACACTGTCGCGCTTTGCTAAGGTTTCACCTCTTGAGATGCAGTTGGGGACTTTGCTAAAGTATGAATTCAGGCTCACAATAGTAATTGCCAACATTTTTTTCAAACTGTGAAGCAGCTAGCTAGCTACTGTAGCTTGTTGAACATTCCAGCTAGCTAAACGCCTGCCAGGTAGTGTAGTTCGGTAAACTAATTTTGTTGCTCATGTAAACAATACTGAATGGATTTTTATGAAATTAAGTCGAATGAGATGTGTTGATGCTTACTAAAACATATTTCAAAATCAAAGCCATATGCTTTTTAGATTGCTAATATGAAGTAATAAGGCTGGGTATTGGCAAGGACCTTATGATATGATACGTATCACGATACATGGGTCACGATAAGATTGTATCACGCTACATTGCGATACGATACATATTGCGATACATTGCAATACTCTACATGATTTACTGAAAATTTAAAAATAGAGCTGAAAATACAACTTGCTGTGTACCACCTGGGTAGTCTAGTATGTACATCACATTATATTGATAACTCAGCAGACAAATTGAGTCAAAACTATTTAATTCAAAGGGTTTTGAGGGAAATTTAAGGACATTTTAAATCCGTTTAAAGCATGAATAATTTTTTTAATTTATCGATACGAGGGGCTGGAAAATCGATACAGTATCATGGAAAAATATATTGCAATACTCAGCTTTATCGATTTTTTTGCACAGCCCTATGAAGTAACCTCCCATACACTGACATACGGTAAAGTCAACACAAGGGTTGACGGAACTGACGTCACCTTTGGCTCCCTATACATCAACCTTTACAGGTGCAGAGCTCAAGTCAAGTTGAAGAGAAAATAATATTGCATGGATACATGTAAGCCAAATAGCTGAAATTTAAAAGTCTAATATTCAAGTCACAGTGTTACATGGAACAAGCTACAGTTACATGAAAGTGGTTTATCCCTCAAACAAATCACTGTCAAATGTTTTTTCATTCAGTATAAATTTGTCTTCTTCTATGTCCAATCTGCTGTGTGTGGTCACTAGTTCTGCCACCATGGCAGGTTGTGGTCATGTTCTCTGAGACACAACATAACTCTGTATTTGATGTCAATACTCTTAGGTTATAAATGCCATAGAGCAGGACTACAGGTTACCACCCCCTATGGATTGCCCTAGCGCATTGCATCAGCTGATGCTGGACTGCTGGCAGAAGGACCGCAACAACCGGCCCAAATTCAGCCAGATTGTTAGCACCCTGGACAAGATGATCCGTAATCCCAACAGCCTCAAGGCCATGACGCCACTCTCATCAAGGTACGGCAGACAGAGGGGACTTCCATCACAACACATTCCTGCGTGCCTCACAAATTACTGCTGCTTAAGTTTAACTCAAATGTGGAAGCTGGTATGAGCTTTCCATTAAGGCTGAACAATTAATTGAAATTTTATCGAAATCGCAATATGGCCTACTGCAATTTTCAAATCACAGGAAACGCAATATTTGTTAAAGGCAAAATGTGTGTCAAAATACCATTTTAAATGAAATATTGTCGTGCTGCAGAGATGTCCTGGCCTACACATCATATTCTACAGACTTAAGAAAACATCTTTGTTTGGTACAGATCCCTGCAAAAATCACACCATAATCATTTTAATACGTTTTTCAATGAAAATGAGAATAATGATGTAAAAATTATCATTCTCTCTAATATCGCAAATCATATCGCAATTTCAATATCAGTCAAAATAATCGCAATTAGATATTTTTTCAAAATCGTTCAGCCCTACTTTCCATATTTGTGTGCTGTACTGCAATCTTGAAAATGATGTTTCACGTGCTTGAATGTTCTTTTTTTCTACTTTTTATCCTTCAGTGTTCACTTACCTCTGCTCGACCGCAGCACACCAGACTTCTCCTCTTTCAGCACAGTGGATGAGTGGCTGGACGCCATCAAGATGGGCCAGTACAAGGAGAACTTTGCCAACGAAGACTTCGCTAGTTTCGATGTGGTGTCTCAAATGACCATGGAGTAAGTCAGCTGTTTTTGATATTCATCCACTTTGTGGAGAAAATAGATCCCATAGAGAGGAATTTGGTAATGATGTTCACCATTACATGTTCATTGAGATTGCCAGTGACTCTGAATGACAATGCAGCATGCAGTATTGAGTCACTCAAAGACACGCTTTTTTTAAACGTGCCTGCACCTCTATACTATACAGTATAATTAGGGGTAATACTTTATTTGCATAGTCCAATGTTGGTACTCAACTAACTGTCTGGTGACAGATTGAGAGAGAGAGAGAGAGAGAGAGCGAGAGAGAGAGAGAGAGAATGTAGGAGGTAGAGGTAGGAAGAAAATGAGGAGGAATGTTATTTTTAACACTTTGTTGCCAACATAGCACAACATTTGATTTATGATTGTAGCCTATATTAGCCGGTTCTCTTGCCATTCAAACGGTGAGCTTTTTAGGCCCGCTATTGAATCTAATTCAGTGAAGTAAAATTATATTATATTATTATGTCATACTATGATAAAGAATATAACACGTGAACATGTTTCTTACCCTTTTCTGGGTATTATTCAACTGTCCCGCAATGTCCTGCAAAATCAACATGCCTGTCCTGCAATTTGGTCATTTGGATTTGGTCACCCTACCTGGCGCATCGATTTGAATTGGTGAATCGTTACACCACTAGCGTAAAGTGATCGGTAACAGCATAGCTGCAAGAGTGAAGAAAAGTCGCAAGAAACACTGAAGAGGCGGTCAAGGAGGCGGTTTGAACAGAACGGGTTTTACGTGAGGTTATTTTTTGGTAAAAGGGGCTAGAATTTACTGGCGTGGGTGCGCACAGGCCATAAATATTACTGGCATGGTAGATTTGGATGGGACTAAAATTATAGACATGCTCCAGTAAGAATTACATTACGCCACCTCCCCCTGTAAAACTAATCCCAAACGAAGAGGGCGGTAGCCAGAGAAAATCACTGACATGTTTGTTCTGGACTGAATGAAAGTCATGGGGTCCTGAGGTAATAAATACCAAGGAGAAGGCTATAAATGGCTTCATGTGAAGCACAGTGACATGGTAGTGAATATCGATCTTTTCACTCAATAAAGGACTTGAAAAGCCCTATTCGCACGGGACTAGTATTACCTGGGGACCTCTAGTAATTTGTAATAATTGCGGAGGTCATCTGTGATCTTAATCCCGTGCAAATCTGCCATGTCCATAATTTGTAAAGTAAAAATTCCACCGCAAATTACCTACCATATTTCGCCAAACACAGAGGTCATGTGATAATATTAGTCCCGTGCGAATCGGCATCTCGTGATTTGGGGTCGTATTTTTTTTTTTTTTCAAGGTTTTTTGTTTTCTCCGCGCCTTTTTTCTTTTCCGGTCGAGAATTATGGAGGCTGCGTTGGCAATTATAAATGAAAGTTTTGACAGCATTTTGGGTGCAAATTCAGGAGGCTCATCTCGCTACACAGCATGGAGACCCATTCGCAGAAAGAGCAAGCGCAAATCCATCAGAAGAGCAAAATCTCGAAAGACGACAAGATGGATGACATTCCTGGCAGAGCCTTGACCTCATATCCGGGGGATAATGTCAGTAAATTTGAGTAAAATACAGACTTCGCTTATCCCGAAAACAGTGTGGGGGGGGGTAATTTCTAAATCACATGAGGTCCCCAGGTAATATTAGTCCCGTGCGAATAGGACTTAAGTGTTAGTGGAGTCCTGTGGGTGAGGTGGACCTGAATGAATGCTTTCTTTTTCCTAGTGACATCCTCAGAGTGGGTGTGACGCTGGCCGGCCACCAGAAGAAGATCCTCAACAGCGTTCAGTCCATGAGGGCCCAGATGAACCAGATTACTTCGGTGGAGGTCTGACCTCATAGACCGGGAGCACACCAGTCTCTGTTAGCTTCACCCTGTTCCCTTAGAAAGCCCAACAACCACCCCTCTCGCATTCTCCTGGAACCTCTTAGAAAACCCCAATGCCTTGACTTGCTGAGAGACTGTGATTTAAACCCACCCCTCCACCCCACCCACCGCCCCACCCCCCTTTTCCAACCTGTCTAGAAGGTTCCATCAGTCTGCAGCACAGCACATGCGTTTAGTATCTTGGTTTGCTAGCTATGTTCAGATTACAGTCATGCTCTGGGGCTTGATGTTGTAGTTGGCCATGCCCACGGCCCATCTCTCCAATCCCAATGTTCAAAGTGGTCAGTCCATGCCCCTTCAAATGGATAAGGCCACCGTTTTTGGCACTCAGTATTTCTTGTTTAGGTAATACAACAAGTTAATACATACAATAATCTACTACCTGCTATCTACAGGTGGCTTGCACACTAGAAGGGCGCACAAACAGGTGTTGATTACAGGATGTTTTATAACTTGTTGTATTATCTAAAAAAAAAAAAAAAAGATCTGTTTCCAAAATTTGCTGTGCCCCTTTAATTTTCTATACCAGGCTCAATGCAACTAGTAGTACCTGTTATTTTCAATGGGAAATGTTGAGAATGCTACCTATAGTCATTTTGAGGGTAGTTAAGGTAATAATCTAAAGAAAAATAACAGACTAAAATTGTCTGGACTGGTCAGGTTGGTGCATAATACAGTTTCCATCCGGTTCTACAACTGCAATCAGTGCGAACCATCTTAAAGCTGCAGTACTGTTAGACAGTGGTTGTGTTGGGTTTTGTTCATTATTTATATTGGCTGCCAGACTGGAACAAAGTGAAGGGATTTGCCCTTTAAAAGGGCTTTTTAAAAGGGCATCACAGACTTCAACGCCTATGCCATCCAAGGAAGCAGATGATGTCTTGGCAGGTGAATGGACATCTTGGACAAGTGGAAGAATGCTGAGTCTACTGTCATTCCACAGACTTCATAAATGGCCTCCATGATGAATACTGGGTGAGTTGGTAGTCTGAAAGTGCCACAAATGGCTCGTCTTATGGTAAGGCAACGGCAATTTCGTACGCAAAGGCAAATTCAATGTGCTTCACATAAAACACAAAAAATACAGAATTTGTTTAGTAAAATGACATTAAAAAAGAAAAGATAAAAAATAAGTAAGGATAATAATAAAAAAAATTACATTTTCTTTTATATTACTCCAGTATAGGAACAAACCTCTATACCTATGATTTACCGCGTTCCAGCATAGGAATGACTGTCTATGCCTATACAACTGGAACATACGAACAAACCTCTATGTACCCTAAAGCAGTGATTCTCAACCTTTTTCATATCAAGGACCCCTAATTTAGTATGCATTAGGGCCAAGGACCCCCATATGATCTGATTTTGTCTCTTGGACCCAAATCCGAGAATATTTTTATTGTCAGATATGATTTTGTCCAGAATTCCATGACCGTCTGTATTGTAGGTAGAGAGATAACAGTGAAACTATGATCAAAGCAGTCATTCTTCTACATTCTCTAATGCCGTTAACTTCTTGTAAATGAAATAATGGTGAAGTTTAACAATTCATCAATTTGCTGGGGACCCCCCGGAACCCCCTCAAGGACCCCTGGTGGTCCCCATGTTGAGAACCACTGCCCTAAAGGGTCATATTTACAGGAACGACACCTCTGTCCACAGATGACTGAGCCTTTCAGTACTTACTTGCTCTAACCATGGTAACTGAACTGAGTGACCATATGGAGTATCTACTGATATTTTGAAAAGCAAATTGGATGATATTTTGTTTTTTTACACACTACCAATCTCTTTACTGAGAAAAGAACGTTTTTAACCTTTAAATACCATTCCGCCACATCAAAAGAACCATGTGTAAATGTTATGGACCATGCATGTCATTCACTGTGATTTAACTGTCCCATTTGCAAGAGCTGTGAAGCTCTTTAGATTCAGTTACGGTCATGGTTAGGGTTCGGGTTTGGAAACAAAAAGTTGCAACCAAAGGTTTCAGAGTGCTGTACATTTGTTGAGGAAGTCAATCTACTATAATTCTTGTTTTAGAGAAAAATAGGCAAAATGTTTTCAGCTGTTCCATTGAAATCAGTATTACAGTCGCAGTGAAAACAAAGTCATTGCCTTGTACATAAGATGTATTTGACTTTCTGTTGTTCATGACAGCAGGCCACAGTCAATTACTCAGTGCTATTTACATTGGTCCAGAGATTGACGTGCAATCTCCTGTTTCAGTGATTCAGTTGCAGTTTCTTTTTGTTCAATAATTTTTATTTTGTTATACAACTTGGTACCTAATGCTTTTTTTTGGTTCGCTGATTACATTTTTTATGGTAAGACAAAAAATATGTCAGTTGTTATATTCCTTTGTTACGGTTAAAGAAATTTTATATTTCTGTTTCTAAAAGGACTGTAAGGTGAAGCTTTGTTATTTTTCCAAATATGACTCCTTAACAATTGCATAGGATGGGCACTGTGAATTCTTTGACAAAATGTTGTTGTGCAAAGCTGGGTGTGACTGTCCATGATTGTTTCCACTGTATATTAGCAGATTTCCGCCTGGTCATGAAAAATATTCTGTCCCTTTATGGTTTGAAATGTCTTTCCTGAGGTGTAAAGCTAGGTACTGCAATTGCGCAAAATGGTAGTTTCAGAAAACCGCTGTGATTCTAAAGGGAGCCCAAAAACACTGAAAAACTACACTCTCAGAAATCCATTTTGTTTGTTTTTAAAATGTGATTTTTGATAATATTTTGTGCTTTTTTATATATATATTATACTGTTATGACAATAATTTATATTCCACAGTACAGAAGAAAAATGAATTTTCACTTTGGATCATGCACAGCCTGAGTGAATAGCCTAAGTAAAAAAAAAAAAAAAAAAAAGGTTTTGGTATTGGGAGATTGGGTATGTTGTACCTCTTCCTCATATTGCACTAGCACAAAACACAAGTTTACTCACAATATTCCACTGTTAATGTACTGTACTTGACAAGGGTCCTTTTAACTGAGACTTGTTTGTAAACTGTCAGAATTTCCTCACTTGTTATGAACAAACAAGCTATTATAAGTTGATATCAAAACATCACAGTTTTCCATACATTCTTAATGGCATATTACTAATAGCTTTTTTTCAATGAGCAGCTCACTAAAACGCAATTTTGAGGTACCACCATGAAAACCAAACTGTCACTTGAAATGCAGTATGTTTGAACTAGTATTAGAGTATTCATTTTGTATCTCACATTGAACTTCCTCTGCTTACTGTTACGTACATTATGAACAGTACGCAGTGAGGTCATAAACTGGAATTTGAACAAATGCACTGACTTTTTTGGCAAATAAGGTCCTTTGGTTGTACAGTATTGAGTTTGCTATGGTGCATGCTAAGGTTTTCGCATATTTCATATATTTAGTAGATAGCTTAGATAGCTGTCTTGGATACTGAACATACAGCACACCAACAAAACTTTGCAAAGTTAATCAAACAGCTTGTTTGTCAAGATGTTGGTATTCCCGAAATTGAACACAGCTGCCCTTTGGAGACTTAAGCAAACTTTTGCATTACTACAATATGAAAAGGTGCTTCCACATATCTGATTTTAAAATTCTTCCCACAGGTTATATTTTCAATAGCCAGTGTCTTTTTGTTATTACCTTTGACTGTTTTAAGATGATCAAGATGTTGTAGTCAGTCAGATTTTTAAACAGTACACTGTCATACCATGTGTGGCATTACTATACTAATAGTCTTATTTGTTCTACAAATGCACAAACACACACATATACATAGCATGCACATTTCAGTCAAGTATAGGGCTCAATTCAGAGTTTAAGTTACAGTGGTCTTGCATGGATTGAGCTGTTTCTATTCAGACTTGGACTACACACATACAAATAAAAGTGCGAACTGGAACCAAAAATGGTTCTTCCAAGTGATGCCATAGAAGAACCATTTCTGTTCCACAAAGAACCTTTCACGATTCTTTGTCAGTTAATTCTTAGTTATTGGATGGTGGGTGATGGCATAAATATGGAAAATAACCAAGAGTATATTGTGCAATTACAAATGAGGCTATACAAGGCCAGATAAACAAAAACACAGTACAGGTGTCTAAGAAATGGTTCTTTAAAGAAGGCAAGGAACGAAGGTTCTTTGTTGAACCTGAAATGGTTCTTCTATGGCATCACTCTGAAGAACCATTTTCGGCACCTTTATTTTTGATGGGTCTTTGCTTAAATACCGGTTTATTCAATTCATGGGTAGGGGTGCTGGCTCTCAGTACAAAAGACGACACAGCTCAGTGATGACGGCCCTATCCATGAGAAAACGCTAGATTCTGAATACTCAGAGACCAATTGAAAGCGTATATTTCTTCACGCTTTTGTGACTGAACAGTTCACCTCTTGATGTCTTTGGTGATTATTAGTCTGCAGATATATATTTTTTTGCATCATGAAATTGATGGGAGCATTACACACTGTAGGGTTTGGGTTTGTAAGAACTGGGCGCACAAACAGTTCAAGGAAAGGATCTAAAACATCAACGGTGAACGTCAGGTTTTGGTGTCAGTCCCTAAGACATTCAACAATCATACAGGGGACCAATTAGTTACGTGGGTGTACATCATATGTTAATGCCCATAAACCCACCTTTGATTGAAAGCAAGTTTTCGTCCCACCTCTGAGGGTTGTCGAAAGGCATTCTGGGACATGTAGGAAATCACTAACTGAAGTAGAAGTAGACGAGGCAGGTTGAAGGAAAGTTGATACACCAAAAAAAAGTAAATTACAGCACTTACAGCACAAAATAACTCCTGGAATCCTTTAAACATCACAATTTGTGATGATTTATGATGTTTTGGTTTTTTTTAAGTCAAAGTCAGAATCCATGTATCATACTGTGAAATTGAACATGCTTTGATTTACATGTTTATCACCAAGGTCGCATCTTGCAGGAGTAACTCTGGGGTCGGAATCAGCACACTGTGGCAGAGTGTAAAAAAATTAATTTAGCAAGGTCTGAATCTTACGGAAGAGGATTAGGGCCACATGTGAAAAATGTATTTCCGTAGAATCGGACCGTTAGTGACCAAAAATAATATGTATTCCTTATTTCAGCCTGGGTGAAGGCCTGTCATGAACGTGGGCTAAACTGTATTGCATTAACATTGGGACAAAATTAAAGGTTTCATTCCAAAACACTATATGGTATAGTCATTTTGGAAAAGAGAAAAATTAAAAATTAAAAAAAACAAAAAAGGTAACACTTTACAATAAGGGTCACTAAGTTAACGGTTAGTTAATGCTTAATAAGCATTAACTAACCCTTAATTAACAGTTAACTAATGTGTCTGGTAATCATTTACTAATGGTGTTCATGTTAAACTAAGGTATTAATTTATACATTATTTAATAGTCATCTTTCTAAACAATTAAATAATGTATAAATTAATACCATAGTTAACATGAACACCATTAGTAAATTACACATTAGCTAACTGTTAATTAAGCATTAACTAACCCTTAACTTAGTGACCCTTATTGTAAAGTGTTACCAAACAAAAAAACAAAGGAGGACTAATAAGTCCAATAATAATCTATAATAACATTTACTTTCATGCAAGAAATCATCTTGTAATCACATTTTGGAATAGATCTGGAATGAAACTCTTCCAACAGATAACCACCATGTCCCCATTCAAGTGTCAAACAGCTGTTTCACACACAATTTTTTGTTCTGAAAGTCAAATTTCCTAAAGTGGATTCTGTTAAGAGCCATAGCATGTACAGTACTGAAAACACCCTCTTATGTCAGTTCAGTCTTCAGCAGTGCGTATCCATATCTGATTGACTGAAATAAGTAACATCAAACAATGCATAAGCAGATTTTATGACATTGCAATGACACATTCACCAATAACAGTGCTATTCGTTTCACATTGATTATTATTTTCTTTTTCATGCACTCACATGAATGGCCATCAGAGTTGAGAGTGAATGGAGCCGGATCAGATACAGCATATTTACTCATCTCTGGCTCATCTCTGGATGTCGGTGCCGTTCGCAAACACAGGAAACTGTAACGATGCTCCCATTGTGACCTCACTTGAATATTACCGTGCCCTCTCTATGTACAGTTTAATGAGTACATTCGATTTTTTTTTTGTAACTGTTTTGATGTGTGTGCGCTGTGCTCCGTCCGTATGCTGGTGCGATGTTTAAACTGCACTATCGCTGTTCCTCAAAACCCGGCTGAAAGGTGCCTGACCACCTTCTTCAGTGGCCTTGGTTCCGGAAGTAAATTTCCTATTCATTTTCTCCATAGAAGTTTCAGAAGACTGAGTTTATACTGATAGATTAAAAAAGACCGGGTAACACTTTAGATTAGGGAACACATTAACTATTAACTATGGCTTTTCCCTCAATAGTTTAATAATTTCCCTCAATAATATGTGATATTAGCACCTTATAAGCCCCATGAGCATAGAATACTAAAAGCCCAATTCATGTGCAACAGCTTCCTTACTGACTGCTACAAGCACTAATTAGGAGGCTGTTGAGGGAAAACTCATAGTTTATGGGGTATACTTGTAGAATACAATAGTACAGAATAAGATGCTGATAAGTGGTTTGTAATGACTAATAATAAACCAAAACACTACTAATATGCACATTAATAAGCAGCTTGTTAATAGTTAATATGTGTTCCCTAATCTAAAGTGTTACCAAAGACTGTATCGGTAACACTTTACAATAAGGGTCACTAAGTTAAGGGTTAGTTAATGCTTAATAAGGGTTAGTTAATGCTTAATAAGCATTAACTAACCCTTAATTAACTAATGTGTAATTTACTAATGGTGTTCATGTTAAGGTATTAATTTATACATTATTTAATAGTTTATAAAGACGACTATTAAATAATGTATAAATGAATACCTTAGTTAACATGAACACCATTAGTGAATGATTACCAGACACATTAGTTAACTGTTAATTAAGGGTTAGTTAATGCTTATTAAGCATTAACTTAATAAGGGTTAACTGTATTACTTAACTTAATACAGTATTAATACAGTATTACTTAACTTAGTGACCCTTATTGTGAAGTGTTACCACTGCATCCATAATGTTTTTTTAACAGGGAGAACTCATCCCATACAGCATTGCAAGTGATGTCATCGATTCCCCTTCCCTCTTTTTTCGACAGTGATACTAAATAACATTACTTCACTCTGGTCTGCCTACCAACCACGTGCAGCGTTGTTGGTGACAGGTAGGAACAATTGGTAGGAACTCACTAAAGCTTGTGAGTAGTGTAGTATTTCACAAGGAACTCAGGAATAAAACATGTCATAACAACAAAGTTGAAGTCAGATTCGGTTTCCACAAAACAATATACTAACACTTTACAATAAGGGTACATTAATTAAGGGTTAACTAACAGTTAACTAATGTGTCTGTAATCATTTACTAATGTGTTCATGTAAACTAAGGTATTAATTTATACATTATTTAATAGTCATCTTTATAAACTATTAAATAATGTATAAATTAATACCTTAGTTCAGTGGTTCTCAACCTTTTTGGCTCGTGACCCCTTAAAACCATTTGATGCCTACTGGTGACCCCCGTTACAGGAGTGCATAGAGAAAGAAC
>NW_027283625.1:0-17075 GCF_046629955.1 Centroberyx affinis | reverse complement strand
TACATGATCAATACAGAACTGATATTGATATTGATATTCAGCAGCTTCTGTTATCAAAACACAAAACATTTAATCAGTTATGTAGATTCAAGAAACAAACACACTGAAACACACACACACACACACACACACACACACAGCTTTCTGCACTGGGACTACATCATTACAGATGTAGATTTTTAATTAAATACAGCGAGTCTTTTCCCTGACCTAAGTGTTGCAGCAGTAATAGTTTCATAGTTTCCACCACCAAAGTCAATCTAGTCCTTAAGTCTCATTCGCCATCGACATCAATCTTCATTCTGTGGTCATGTGATCTGTCGGCAGTGAAACCCACCAGAACTCTCCGTCGTCGGCCGAGTGCTCCAGCTTGGACTTCTCCTCCGGCCGGACCCCGTCCCATTCCTTCGAGCTGACGAGGAGCCGCACGTTAATGACAAAGTTGTTTTGCTCTTACAGTCTGCAATCAGCACATACTGTACAAAACAACACAATGAATAGTTGGCATGTTTCTGGGCTGCTCATATAGTCAGCAAACACTCGCTGGCAAACCACAACCACAAGACAATGGAGTTATTTCTCTGATACGCCTCGTTCTGCGAATGGAAATGAACCAAACATTTCTCTGTCCCAGTCAGCTACAGTATATAATGTTCAACCTGGTTTTACAGGAATAACCTTCACTGTATTTCCATCTGCTGCCCTTTCTGAAACAGCTGTAATGAGCTAATTTGCCTCACAAGTATCTCTAATGTCAGATTCAGAAACTCTAGTTGAGTAAAACTAGTGCAGCGCCTGTTCACAACAGCCTGTTCCCAACAGACATGTTCAGAACAGCCTGTTCAGAACATGTCTGTTCAGAACATGTCTGTTGGGAACATGTCTGTTCGGAACATGTCTGTTGGGAACATGTCTGTTCGGAACATGTCTGTTCGGAACATGTCTGTTGGGAACATGTCTGTTCAGAACATGTCTGTTGGGAACAGGCTGACTGCTTGGCCTCTGGTGTTGCTTTTTGCAGCTTTCTGGAGCCGCTCATCCAAACAGCTTCACTCTCCACACTGAGCTTCCAGTCGTTCGCTGCACAGAGCGCCGCTCACTTGTTTATTCAAAGTTTATTAATATTGAACGTGTGGCGTGTCCAATCCCATGCTGCACCTCCTCGGGTCCCCAGCAACACACCCGCCAAGTGTGAAGTAGATCGGACGAACGGTTCTCGAGATATGTGAAGGACACACACACAGACGGAGATTCCTTGCTTTATGGTATGATGTTTCAGTACTCTTTCCACCTCTGACGTTATATCAACAAGTTGTAGTTTTTTAACGTTTCTCAGAGGCAGAAATAATCTGATTGGTTGAGTTAAACCTCAGTGGGCGGAGCCAAATAACCATGTTTTTTGGAGCACAAACTTGAATGGCAACGAAGGAACTCTGGTCAAAGTATAAATAAAAATATATTCATGTTCTCATCATGATGTTGAAGGTAGCTAGTTAGCTAACCTAGCTAACTCAGTATGGTAGATTGTATTGTTTCAGTTCAGCAGAGCGCTAGGCTTCATAATGTTAGCTTCCTCCTCTCTTTCCTCTTGTCTTCTTCACTGAGCTTCAGTCTGATGTTACTGAGACACAGAAAACCTTCTCTGGCTCCGCCCACCGAGGTTTGAGAGCTTTATTACTGTAATTCACTTAGCCGGTCCGGGATTTGAACCGGCGACCTTCCGCTCACAGTCCAGGACTCACCCGTCACTCCAGGCTCCGGTCCACTCCACCTGGCCCCACGGGTTCCTGATCCTCAGCAGCTCCACCGGAGAACCGGAAAGATGGACCTGCAGGACGCTTGTGTCTGTCAGTCACATTTATCACTGTCATCCAGGAGCGACTGACGGCGGTGAAACAGCAGAAGAAGACTCACTTCCTGTCTGTCTGTCTTACCTCCTGTGCTGCGGTGATGGAGTAGGCGTGGCCCTTCACCAGCTTCTGACCGGTGATGGCCTCCGTGTCTTTAGAGCTGCTGATCTGTTCACACACACACACACACACACACACACACACACACACACACACACACACACACACACACACAGACACACACACACACACTGCAGTAAGAAACCAAAGGGTCAGAGGTTACAGCTGAGGGTTAGATAACTGGAGAGGAGAGGAGAGGAGAGGAGACAAGGAGAGGAGAGGAGAGGAGAGGAGACAAGGAGAGGAGAGGAGAGGAGAGGAGGGAGGAGACGAGGAGAGGAGACAGGAGAGGAGAGGAGAGGAGGAGAGGAGACAAGGAGAGGAGAGGAGAGGAGAGAGAGAGGAGAGAGAGGAGAGGAGAGGAGGGAGAGAGGGGAGAGGAGAGGAGAGGAGAGGAGAGGAGAGGAGAGGAGGAGAGGAGACAAGGAGAGGAGGAGAGGAGAGGAGAGGAGAGGAGGAGAGGAGAGGAAGAGAGGAGACAAGGAGAGGAGAGGAGACAAGGTGAGGAGGAGAGGAGACAAGGAGAGGAGAGGAGAGGAGGAGAGGAAACAAGGAGAGGAGAGGAGACAAGGAGAGGAAACAAGGAGAGGAGAGAGGAGAGGAGAGGAGACAAGGACAGGAGAGGAGAGGCGAGGAGAGGAGAGGAGGAGAGGAAACAAGGAGAGGAGAGGAGGAGAGGAGAGAGGAGGTTGTAAACTCCAGAGTAGGAGGGTTAGTTTGTTTGGGTTAGTTTGTTTACGGTGATGGAGCAGCCCAGCAGTGAGCCGAGCTTCAGAGCTTTCTTCATGATCCTGAACAGGGAGGGCGGAGCCTCCTGCAGCTCGTACGACTCGGCGATTCCTCCGGTGAAATCCTCGAAGCCCTCGATGGTGGAGCCTCCGGTCAGAGCCTCGTACGAGCCGCTCACCCTGCGGGAGCGAGGAGGCGCCGGGGGGGAAAATCTGAGATCAATTACTCTTCACTAATCACATGACTTCACTTCCTCCTCAGCAGCAGCAGTGATTGGCTCCCTTCCTCCTTCAGATACTTTGTGTTTCCTTGTTTCTCTGACTTTCTCCTCTCTGTGTTTCTGTATCAGATGCTTTGATAAACTGGATGTTGTGTTTCTGTCTGTGGAGTTCTGCTGAAACACAAAGTCCACAACAGACCAGAATGTTCTCTGATCCTGACTGAGATCAGTTCAAAGTAACGGGAAAACTATGGGCAGAAATATGTGTCACTAGAAACTGAAATGATTGAATTTGAATTGCTCAACTTGAATAATTGTGTTAAAAAACTGAATTTGAATCACATAATTTGAATTTGTATTGTTTAACTTGAATAATTGCATTGAAAAACTGAATCTGAATAGCATAATTTGAAATTGAATTTTTTAGTTTGAAACGAATTCCAATAAACTTGAAACTGAATGTAATATTATGAAATTGAATTCATTTGCTCTGAAACTGTATTCAGTTCTCACAATTCAAATTCAGTTTACTGAGACGCACATCCTGGCCGTTGAGGAAGAGCAATCGAGTGCAGATTCACAGAACTCCTTTTCACGTTTTTGGCCCGAAAATTCCAGATCCCTTCAGTTCTCTGGACATGACGCTCCATCAGTCCGCCTCATCCATGATCCAAACAAACGTTCTTCAACATTTATCAAGTCCATGGATCAATGGGAGTGAAGGAAATGGTCAAAAACATAAAGGAGGTGCTGATTGGCCGAAAAGGAGTTCTGAGAATCTGCACTCGATTGCTCTTCCTCAACGACCAGGATGTGTGTCTCAGTAAACTGAAATTGAATTGTGAGAACTGAATTTGAATTGTGAGAACTGGTTGAAGGAGGTTCAGGCTGAAGTGACACAGTGACACAGCTCACTGGGAATTACTGAATTTGAGATTGTAATCCCTTACACTACTCATTAGTGGGAAAAGTAACGTAGGTATACGTAAAAGTAAAGTAGGATTTGTTTTCTGGGTTATTGTTTTTTTTTTATTATTATTTTTTTTTTTTACGGCCGAGTTTTTGTTTAAACCTAAATGATCTTTCAGAATGGTGAAATACTGTACTCCAGGTTCCATGATATGAATGTAAATGCTTGTTTGGTTTCATAAGAGACAAACATTCAAATTTAAAGTTTGAAACAAACTTAATTGTCTCTGGTGTCATGTATGAGTCCTCCACTGTAATAATCTAGAAATTTCATATGTATTATTATCTTTTATCAATCGAACCAGGATGCTGTAACTTAAATGTAGGAGTGTAGTAATCTCAGACCTTGTGGATAAATTTTCCAGTATTTCAACTTTAGGATTTTCTTGATACCTGGTTACAATGTGTCTATCAGAACTGAACAACAGAAGTTTCTGTGATGCTGAACAATCAGAGCGAGCAGCAGGATTTAATATGTAAGCTAATCAGTAAAGTGCTGAGTCAGCTCCTGTATCTGCAGGTCTGTTTGTGTTCCAGGTTGTGGCCGGTAGTGAGTGTTTACTGAGCAAACCTTCCTCCACCCAGCCGCTGATCCGCCTCACAACACAACACACAACACACACACAACACACACAACACACAACACACACACACCACACACACAACACACACACAACACACACTGCTGCTTTAACACAGGCAGGCTGCCTCACTACACCAGGTGAAGTTAAATCTGTTCAAAACTGTTCTGATGCTTTGATGAGATCAGTGTATATGTGTGTGTGTGTGTGTGTGTGTGTGTGTGTGTGTGTGTGTGTTCAATAGGATTCCTTTCCTTTCCCAAACACACCTCAGCCTAAAAGCTTTCCACTTCATTAAATCCATGTCAGTGTGTCCTGAGTCTGGGAGTAAACAGACTGTGGCTCCTGCTGTGTGTTCTGACTTCAGTTTATTCATCCTGGAGTTCCTGCTTTCACTGTAATGTTTCTGCACTGCACTTCCTACAGATCACCTGTCAATCAAACAGTGTGGGCGGAGCTTGGATTTTCTGATGATGCAGTTTGAGTTTCTCTTTTCTTTGTCTGTTCATGCTAATTACCCAGTTCACTTTCTGCTCAGCAGGAAAGAGCTACCAGACACCTGCTGTTTAGAAAGAGTGGCGAAGCACAGGCTGAAGCACAAGTCCAAGTCCAAGTCAAGTCCAAGTCATTAATGTCAAGTCTCAAGTCTAAATGCAGATTACCAAGTCAAGTCCAAGTCAAGTCCATGTCATTAATGTCAAGTCTCAAGTCTAAATGTAGAACAGCAAATCAAGTCAGAACAAATCAAGAGTCCAGTATCAATTTAATATCTTAAAGAAAACTAAATATCTAGGACTTTTCAATGCAATATGGTTTTAATAGGATAAAAACTTGGTAAGAGCATCATGAGTTTGATTTCTATAATCAGTTTCAACTTCAATAAATTCAATCATTCCATACAAATTCAGAAAACAGAATTTAAATTCAGTCGTCTGCTGGAACAAATCTCATCACTTTCAATCTAAGTCATTTACACAAACACAAGATCTCAAGTCAAGACTTTAGAAACCTTTTCAAGTCACCAGAACCCAAGTCAAGTCAAGTCTCAAGTCTTCTCTTCATGCATCAAGTCAAGTCATCTGACTCAAGTTGAGTCCAGGTCATGTAACGCGAGTCCTGGTCATGTGACTCGGTCCAGGTCATGTGACTCGGTCCAGGTCATGTGACTCGGTCCTGGTCATGTGACTCGGTCCAGGTCATGTGACTCGGTCCTGGTCATGTGACTGGAGACTCACTTGGCGTAGGCCTTCTCCAGCAGAGCGCTCCAGAACTCGTTGCCCTCGGCTGAGTGAACGAACAGCAGCTTCCCGTCTCTGGTGGGCAGCTGGTCATCAACCACAACGTCCACCCACTGTCCGTACTGCCACAGCTACACACACACACACACACACACACACACACACAGGAAGACAGCGTGACATCACTTCCTGCCGACAGGGACACGCTGTTTCCACTCGTCCTTGTTGGGAACAATAGAGACTCATAAAATAGAAAAGATGGGAAACTGTTTAATGCACAAAACAAATAGTTTATTTGCTACAGCCTGAATAGTGATGAGAAAATACAAACGCTTCAAAGCAGCTGAACACAGATGGTTTGGTGTGGAGCTTTGAGCCGGCCGCTCTGACGCTGCCTGGTGTTTTCCACTGGACCGAGACACGATATTCAACTTCACATTCATATTCAAGTCTGCTTTTAGAAGGAGATTATGTAAGAGATAATGCCCAACGGGGTGTCGGACGGCTCTGGCCTCCCCGTCGTCCATTAATTCCTGATTCCTGATTCCTTATCCCGCTTATACCATGGTCACTTGCCAAAGAAAATAAAATTAAGACCATTAATTTATATTTTCATGCGTTTTGTAATCAAAATCTAAGGTTTTTCTCAAGTCATAACTCAGTTTCCCTGGTAACACCTGAGGGTTTGACTAATACCTGGAACAATCATTACCGTCCCATAAGGTTCTTATGCAACAGAAACGTTGTTCACTGCTCCAGTAAATAGGACGAACCTTAGATAGACTTGGCAGCAGGAGATATTTCTAGTCCGCTCAGCTCATAGAACCCTTTGGCTCAGCTAGGAGCCAGAAAGCTAACGTTATGCTAACGTTATGCTAGCAACATTCAGAGTCAATAACAAACAGTAAATATAATTTGACAGTATGTTTAACAACAAGACTAGCTAGCTATCAGCCATGTCATCGTCCCCGAATCAATATCAAGATTTTCACGAACAAATGAACGGAGGCTTTGACTGCGTCCCTGTTGCTATGGTTACTCATGTTAGATACAGGCTGATGCTACATAGCCAGCGCATTAATTTAGAACGGTGAACAGACAGTTTCACTGGAACCACTTAGTAGGTGTCCATTATCAGGAATTAATGGACACCCTGCAGCCAATCAAAATGGAGTATTCACCCAGACCATGGTATAAAACACATTATTATTTAAGCAATATGAGAGGGAGTGCTGTTTTACTGTTCATCAGCACAGCTGTGATTCGATCATAGAAAATAATCACGCCTCTTTCTAGAAGCAGAGTTGAATATGAATGTGAAGTTGACTGTCGTGTCTCAGTCTGGTCAGTCTGGTGGAAAACACCAGGTGGAGTCTGGGAGTCTCACAACAGACCAGCATCCTGACAGAGCGCTGATGTGGACTCAGGTAGGCCTATCGATTTTTTTAAGTTTTGAACATTAAATTACAAATAAATTGTTGAATTTGAGCTAGCTAACGTTAGCTAGCTAACGTTAGCTAGCTAACGTTAGCTAGCTCACAAGCTAGCGACTGGCACGACTCTTCTTCTTCGGTGAGACACGATCGCATTGCATTGTGGTATACAGGAGAAAATGTATGGTACGTTGCCTGTTCTCTACAATTTGCAGTGCATTGTGGGTATTTTATAGTGGACTATATAGTGAATCAAATTAACCGTTGAGAATTCAGACTCTAGTACAAAATGGCGGACAGACTGTATAGAGCAGTGTCTCTGTAACAGGGAACGGTTCCAACAGAACTTCAGTGGAACGTTCCAGTGCTGTTACACTGTATCAGCCTCCCGTCCAATCAAATCACTCCGGAACTAACTGTTGTATAAAACTGATTTTTACAGATTATGGTGCCTTCAAATGGGGTCGTGTTTACCGTGTTCAGGAGGAGAGTCCATATGAAACCCCCCTCCTGTGGGATTCAGTTCACGAGTTGTGACGGGTTTGTTGACGTTTTCAGAAATGACGGAGGCCATGGAAGGTCATTTTTCGGTGGATGGTAAGTTAATATATTGTAATTTAAGTCGTATAGAGTTTTTCTTAGTAATTTTATAATATGTCTGAGGAAAATGTTGATATTCCCAACGGCCTCATCTTTTTCCTCTGTCATTATGCCTTTGCATTTCCTGCATTACGTTACCTGCTAGCTAGCTAGCTAAAGTGTTAGCCTCGGTGGCTTCTAGACGCCGACAGTAGCGTTAATATTAGCAGCGTTGCCTAGCAGCGGGGCTCTCGGGACTTCACCACTTGAACGCCAAGCATATCGTGTACACGACTTCCCATGTCCTAACCACGAGCTCACCAGCTCCATTTGAAGGCAGAAATTGTTCCATCGGCCCGTTATGCCGAAACCCCAATAGTCTCCAAGCCTGGCTCCATCCACCGTGGCTTCTGACAGCCTGGACCGTCAGCTTGCTCTAACCCTGACCCCTGACCTCAGTGACCCCAAGCCTCAACCCAACCACCTCCGGGCTGTCGGACAAATGGGCTTTCGGTCCAATATGGGACATTTTTCGGACTATTGCGGTTTCGGAATAATGGGCCGTCCCCCTAACACGACTCTTCTTCTTCGGTGAGACACGATCGCATTGCATTGTGGTTTACGGGAGAAATTGTAGGGTACGTTGTCTGTTCTCTACAATTTGCAGTGCATTATGGGTATTTTAAACTATAGTGAATCAAATTAACCGTTGAGAATTCAGACTCTAGTACAAAATGGCGGACAGACTGTATAGAGCAGTGTCTCTGTAACAAGGAACGGTTCCAACAGAACTTCAGTAGAACATTCCGGTGCTGTTACACTGTATCAGCCTCCCGTCCAATCAAATCACTCCGGAACTAACTGTTGTATAAAACTGATTATTCCAGATTAGTCACCAAGTGCTTTATAGAGGAAAAAAGGACAAATAAAGATGAAGAGATAAAAGAAAGAACAGGAACATGACGTGTTTTCAGCAGCTCGTGTATCATCAGTATCATTTATTAAATCACTTCGTAAAACTTATTTTTATAGACTAGACTCATTTTTTTTACCCTCTAGTTTTTATCTTTCTGTCTCGTGTCTTTTTGGTTTTACGTGTTTTAATTCATTTTTGGAGTATGATGTTTGCTTTTATGTGAAAAGCATTATGTAAAGTTTGTTCTAAAGTTCTATTCAGATAAATTTTATGATTATTCTATTATTGTAGTAGTACTAATGATAGTAGCAGCAGTAGTAGTAACTTCAGTTTATTTCTGTTACATTCATATTATTTTTGAAGTTTTTGAAGTTTGTTATTTTTTAATTAGTGTTTGTGTGTGTGTGTGTGTGTGTGTGTGTGTGTGTGTGTGTGTGTGTGTGTGTGAGAGAGAGAGAGAGAGAGAGAGAGAGAGAGTCACCTGGAAGTGGAAGATGCCAGCATATTCTTCCTGGAAGCTCTGTCCAGGCGGGACGACCCGACTCAGGATCTGCTGATCCAGAGTCAGAGAGGCGATGGCCGCCAGCAGCCAGCAGTCACCTGACAGAGAGAGAGAGAGAGAGAGAGAGAGAGAGAGAGAGAGAGAGAGAGGCAGACAGAGAGAGAGACAGACAGACAGAGAGAGAGACAGACAGACAGAGAGACAGACAGACAGAGAGAGAGACAGACAGACAGAGAGACAGACAGACAGAGAGAGAGAGACAGACAGACAGACAGAGAGAGTCTCAGCAGGTTAATAGTTCAGTAAATGAACATCTTGTGTTCAGGTTGAACAGTGTGACACATGAAGAGAAAACAGTTGCAGGTTCATTCTGATGAACAGACTGATCTGAAGTCAGCTCAGACCGATCTGAAGTCAGCTCAGACCGATCTGAAGTCAGCTCAGACCGATCTGAAGTCAGCTCAGACCGATCTGAAGTCAGCTCAGACCGATCTGAAGTCAGCTCAGACGGACTCGTCTGGACTCTGTTATCTTTGTTTTGTTTCTCACAGCTGATTCATCAGGTTCTCACAGATGTCGATGCAGCAGATTTACTCCTTTATGGATTTTATTTCTGCAGCTGAAACAAACTGCAGCTGAGTGTTGGACTGAATCACATGAAGCTGTGTGTTTATATAGAGGGAAACTCTGTGTGTGTGTGTGTGTGTGTGTGTGTGTGTGTGTGTGTGTGTGTGTGTGTGTGTGTGTGGCTCACCCAGCGCCCCCTGACAGATGTCCGTCCTCTTGGCTCCACCAATGATGAACTGGGGATTGGAACACAGCTCCTGATTGGACGATACATCAGGTGATTAATGATCATCATCAATCATCATCATCATCATCATCATCATAAAACACAAAAGGTGAGGAACAGTCATTTCATGTCTTTGTTTATGTGAGTAAACAGAGTGGATTGTGGGCGGAGAATCTTTGTTTTTACTGAACGCTAAATGAAAAATTAATGTAAACAAATTTTAAAAGGAATTTATGATTTATTGTTTGCATCACACAACACCTGTTACTAACACAAACTAGCTGCTCTGAACTTCTAGAATTACACCGTTAAACATACTAAAACTAAAACTAGAACTGAAACTAAAAAATAAAAGTTGAAAACGATATAAAAGTAAAAACAAATGACAAATCAGCACAGATCTCATGTCTCTCTAGTTAATCTGTAGAGTCTGTCCTGCTGTTTTATTACCAGGAAATGGTTTCATATTAATTTTTAATCAAATTACCAGGAAGTGTTTTTAATGTGTCCTTTACTAACTTGCTGCACTGAAGTAGACTGATCATATTCAGTCGGGTTTGACTGAAGTGAGTTTACTGATGTTTATGGATTGAAGCTGCTGATCGGCAGAAATTTGACATTTTCATGCCAAAAATGTATAAAAATTCCCCATTCAGTGTTTCCTCCAGAGTTTTCTTCTCATCAGGGTGAAAAGCCTCTGAAACATTCAGAGCATCATGGGACACTAAAACTCTCCACTGAAACCTACAAAGATAATAGGAAAAATAATATTGGCAAACCAATATATCGGTCTAATCCTAATGTTCAGTACCAAGGTTGAATTTTGTTACAATTTTGTTTGAATGTATTTTAACCTAGATGTGTTTTTTTTTAATATAAACCTTGGTAACACTTTACAATAAGGGAACATTAATTAAGGGTTAGTTAATGCTTAATAAGCATTAACTAACCCTTAACTACTACTAATGGTGTTCATGTTAATTAAGGTATTAATTTATACATTATTTAATAGTCATCTTTATAAACTATTAAATAATGTATAAATGCATACCTTAGTTAACATGAACACCATTCGTAAATTACACATTAGTTAACTGTTAGTTAAGGCTTAGTTAATGCTTATTAAGCATTAACTAACCTTTAACTTAGTGACCCTTATTGTAAAGTGTTACCTAAACCTCTTTATTAAAGTTCTACTAATAACAAGATATGGTAATAAGGTGAACTGTCTCTCTGCCTGTGAGCTGAGGTTCTGTCATGTGACCTGACAGGTGAGAACGACCCGCAAAGCCCAAAGCAGTCGAGTCAAGAGAAACACGCCGCAGCGTCAGACAGGATGTAAATTCAGAAACACGTACAGAAATCCAAAGCAAATAAAACAACGGATCATGCTGCAGGAGGAACAACGCAAATTCAGAAACATGCAAACCATGTTCTGATCTGATCTGTTCTGATCTGTTCTGTTCTGTCCTGATCTGATCTGTTCTGATCTGTCCTGATCTGATCTGTTCTGATCTGATCTGTTCTGTTCTGTTCTGTTCTGTTCTGTTCTGTTCTGTTCTGTTCTGATCTGATCTGTTCTGATCTGATCTGTTCTGTTCTGTTCTGTTCTGTTCTGTTCTGATCTGATCTGTTCTGATCTGATCTGTTCTGTTCTGTTCTGTTCTGTTCTGTTCTGTTCTGTTCTGTCCTGATCTGATCTGTTCTGATCTGATCTGTTCTGTTCTGTTCTGTTCTGTTCTGTTCTGTCCTGATCTGATCTGTTCTGATCTGATCTGATCTGATCTGATCTGTCCTGATCTGATCTGTTCTGATCTGATCTGATCTGATCTGTTCTGTTCTGTTCTGTTCTGTTCTGTTCTGTTCTGTTCTGTTCTGTTCTGTCCTGATCTGATCTGTTCTGATCTGATCTGTCCTGATCTGATCTGTTCTGATCTGATCTGTTTTTTGATATTTAGAAAGTTTTCATTTCATTATTTTTGAAAATAATTTTTTACATGTGCCTAAGACGTTTGCTACAGACAGCGTCCCAAAGCTCCCTGCAGGAAACCTGAGCCAGAAAAGGTTGCTATGGTGACCATTACACACACACACACACACACACACACACACACACACACACACACACACACACACACACACAGGTGATTAGGTGACAAAACAAACGGCTCCTATCAGCTGCTCTTTGTGTTTCTGTATCAGAACAGAAAAACACGTCAGTCTGTTTCTGTCAGATGAAACTCAGCAGATCTGAAGCTCAGTTCAGTTTGTCACAGTTTAATATTCATAAAGTCACAGTTTAATATTCATAAAGTCACAGTTTAATATTCATAAAGTCACACAGCTTCCAACAGTCAAACCAAACCAATGACAAATGATTGACAGATCCTCCGCTCCAGCCTGTCGCCTTGGAGGTGAATTCTTTTTATTTTTTCATCTCACCTAAACAAACTGTACATCTTCCACTTCATTCTATGTTTTATCATTTTATATTTCAACTTAACTAAGTTTGCACTGAGGCAAAGTCCCTGCATCAAAACCACCACCAACACCTTCAAACCTGCTGACTGATATCTGACCAGATATTATTTGGTCAATGTGATCAATTATTATATCAATTAAAGGGAACTTTGGTCCTGATGAGATTTTCTAGATTTGGCTTCCAGATAAATTCCTGTTGCTTCCTGCTTGATCTTTGCTCTCCATTATAATGATAAAACCACCAGCTCAGGTCTGGACTCCCCCCCCCCCCCCTCACACACACACACACACACACACACACACACACACACACTGACCGTGGGTCTCTTCCACACCACCCCGGTGGTTTTGGAGGAGTGGCGTCCCAGCTGGTTGTATCCCAGTGAGTTCCAGTCGGCGGGGAAGCTGGGGTCGCAGAAGAGGCTCTGGGCCCGCAGGCAGCCGCTCCGCAGCTTCTGGTGGTCCTGGTAGTTGAAGGGCGCGGCGTTGGCGTTGGAGCCGCCGCCCGCCGCCTCCTGCTGCCGCGCCGCCCGGCCCGCCAGACGCTCCGCCACGCTCGACATGACAGCTGCTGAGAGGCCTGCAGGGAGCTGGAGAGAGAGAGAGAGAGAGAGAGAGAGAGAGAGAGAGAGAGTGTGTGACTGTGTGAAGGAGTCAGTGTGTCTTGGGATAAAGGTGTGCAGGTAAAAGGGGGCGGAGCTCTGACAGGTGAGGGTGTGGTGTGACATCAGCCGGTCTGAATTATTCATGAGGCTGAGCTGTCAGACTGCAGAGCGCAGGGAAAAGATCAGGACCTGAACCCAGAACCCAAACCTGGTGCAGCCTGACGCCTGCTGGTGAAGAGCAGCTGCCACCTGTTGTACTCTGTAGAAGCTGACATCACCTGGCACAAAGACCAGCCAATAGCAGAAGGCCACTTCAGTACCTAGTCTTCACCAGCAGGTGTCAGGTTCCAGCGGTGCGTTTCATTGGTCGTTTCCCCCGGCCCTCCTTCACTTCCCCTCCTTCACTTCCCCTCCTTCACTTCCCCTCCTTCACTTCCCCTCCTTCACTTCCCCTCCTCCATATTACAGTTTAAACACTATCAGTGATTCTTGAAGCTCTGTCTCTGAAACCATTAACACTTGTAGCCAAAGCATTTACCAAGTGAGCCAAACTGAACACGCTCTCTGCTTTACACTCAGTTTGTAATTCACAGTAATATGTAACACACTTCTACAACACTGTGAACTGATGTCCAGACCCACAAAGAAGGAGAGATTTAGCTTTTTTCTGTTCTTTTTTTTCTAGCACAAATGTTTTTGTTTTCTTCTACTGCGCTTTTGTTGTTTGAGGAGTTTTACTGTAGAACATTTTGAGAAAAAAAACCCAACATTTTCCCCTTATTTGTATTGATAGTGTGTTTTGTTCAGAATACACATCCATACTTTACACATTTGGATACCTGTGTGATACACATCCATACTTTACACATTTGGATACCTGTGTGTATGTGTGTTTACTACATGTATGACAAAACTTTATTGCAAACTGCTCTGCCCTGCACACAGAAAAAACAAAAGCCACAAGTGTTTTTCTTTTATACTTTCAGTGTGTAGTTGGTGCTTCGTGTGTTTATTCAAATGATGGTTTGTGTGAACTGTATTGACGCAAAAACACTATTTTTAAAAGAGTTTGAAGAGTTTTGTAAGAATTGTTTGCTTTTGCAAGAGATGTGTAATGTTTTGCTGGTTTGGTGTCAGGTTTTGTGGTTAGTGTGTAGAGTTTTGCAAAAATAGCCTGTAGTTTCAAAGATAGTGTCTAAGCAATCAGAAAACACTGTAATTATTAAGCCTGCTTCAGGACAAGTACGTTCCGTTTGAAATATTCTGCTCCCCCTCGGACCCCGCCCCCCTGCTCTGACCCCGCCCCCCCTGCTCTGACCCCGCCCCCCTGCTCTGACTCCGCCCCCCTGCTCTGACCCCGCCCCCCTGCTCTGATGCTCTGACCCCGCCCCCCCCCGCTCTGGCCCCGCCCCCCCGCTCTGCAAGTGGCCACTCATGTTACGTATGGTGCTACGTACCACGTGCCGAGGGGAAGTGAAGGAGGTTAAACGACTGATGAAGCACAGCTCAGGTCTGGTTCTGGGTTCTGGGTTCTGGGTTCTGGGTTCTGGGTTCAGTTCCTCTTCAGGTTCCTCAGGTTCAGTGGATTGTTTTGCTGCATCAGTCTGCAGAACAGCTGACTTTTTTACAATTCTAAAACATGGTAATTCTACTGTAGTTTCATAAAATGTACAAAACAATCACAAACAATATCTTTAAAATGTTAACAGACATTTAACTGACAACCTGACCGGCTGTTTGTCTGTTTGATTTATTTATTTTACATGAAGAACAGTGAAAAATGTGAGATTTTCACTGTATCTGCTGTATTTTATAAAGAATGCATCATAAATAATAAATAATTCATCATAAGCAACTATTTAGTTATCAGCATGAAACTGACTTTCTCCACTGAGAAGACAAAGGTAAAATCAAAATAAATAGTAAATAAAATTAAAATAAAAAGTGTCTGTATTTGTGTTCATATTCCATAAATATTATGGAGTATAAAATGTCCTCTTTTTTCTTTTTCCTGTTCACCTCTGATGCCTTTGAGAACATCAATCCAGAAACCTGCTGCGGATGTTCAAGGAAATGAAAATATCTTCAGTATCTGGGATCCAACATGTTGGATCTGCTGCAACACTGTGTGTGTGTGTGTGTGTGTGTGTGTGTGTGGTGTGTGTGTGTGTGCGGGGTGTGTGTGTGTGTGTGTGTGTGTGTGTGTGTGTGGTGTGTGGTGTGTGTGTGTGTGGGTGGACTGGGAGTGTTTCAGGCTGCCGCTCTGTTCACCTTATTAATCTGATCTGCTCCAGTCTGACCTGATGATCTGAAGCTGTTTGATTGATTCCATATTGATTGTAGAACTGATCAATACACACACTGGTTCTCTATGAGAAGACCTGAACCAGGACTGATTCTAATGAGACACAGGGATGCAACAATATTTTTATTTTTTACTTTTATTGTTGCTGTTCTTTGTCGTGGTTGTTGTTGTTGTTGTTGTTGTTCTTCTTCTTCTTCTTCTTCTTCTTCTTCTTCTTCTTCTTCTTCTTCTTTTCCTCTTCTTCTTCTTCTTCTCCTTCTTCTTCTTCTTCTTCTTCTTCTTCTTCTTCTTCTTCTTCTTCTTCTTCGTATCATCAGTCTGGTTCCAGGCCTTTCCTCCCTGATGAGAAGAACATTCTGGTAGAAAAACTGAACACTGGGAATATTTTGGCATAAAAATGGAAAACATGAAGAGAATATCAACAGAAAGATGAGCAGCAGCTGCAGTGTGAGCTCCAGCAGCCTCTCACTTCCTCATCTGACTCTGTTACACTTTAAAAAACAAAACTGTAATTACATAATCTGTTCACTGGAAACACACAGTATAAAAATACAGAGAGGACCCCTCCTCTTCTCTGGAGAGAGAGCGAGAGACAGAGACACAGAGTGAGAGAGACAGACAGAGACAGAGACATAGAGAGAGAGAGAGAGAGAGAGAGAGAGAGAGAAAGAGCGACAGAGAGAGAGAGAGAGAGAGAGAGAGAGAGAGAGAGAGAGAGAGAAAGAGCGACAGAGAGAGAGAGAGAGAGAGAGAGAGAGAGAGAGAGACTCCGCCTGTCATTTCGGGGCGGAGAGAGTAAATCGGTGCAGAAAGTTTCCACAGTCTGTCTGTGTGTGTTGAAGTGAAGAGAGAGAGAGAGGAATATTTCTCCGGTTTTCTGTCTCTTTCATCCCTCCATCATGTCCGGGGTGGCTTCCTCTCTGGCCAAGAAGCGCGCGCTGGCCGCGGGGTTCGGCACCAACGCCAACGCGGTCCGGTACCTGAACCAGGACTTCAGCTCTCTGCGCGCGCAGTGCCGCAGCTCCGGGCGGCTGTTCTGCGACCCGAGCTTCGCGGCCGCGCCCGAGTCCCTGGGCTTCAAAGAGCTGGGCGCGAGCTCCCACAAGACCCGCGGGGTGACCTGGAAGAGACCCACGGTAACCGGGCGGGGGGGGGGGGGGGGGGGGGGGGGGGGGGGGGGGGGGGGGGGGGGGGCTCGGTCTGGAAACTTACGTTTATTTGGATTGATGGGTGGGTGGGGTCAGGGGGGAGGGGGAGTGTGTGTGTGTGTGTGTGTGTGTGTGTGTGTGTGTGTGTGTGTGTGGGGCATGGTAAATACCTGAGGTGAGTTACAGCTCCTCCCTTAAAGAAAGAGGAATCCAGCAAACTGTAAACTGTGAAAACAGCCGCTGTAGGAATGTTATAGTTTTACTATATGGACGTTAAGATGACGTCACTGTAAAGTCACACAGAACTACAAGTATATAGAAGAACTTTAGGAGAACTATAGGAGTATTATAGAGATACTACAGGAGATAAAACTACAGTAAAGAGGATGAACTCTACTCCTCATCACTGCTCCTCTCTTATGGAAAACAGAAAAGAATCTGAACTAACTGTAAACTTTGAATAAACTGCTATAGAAATATTATAGAGATACTATAAGAGATTAAGGTGCGGTCACTAAAGTCACATTAGTCACGCTGTAAGTCTTTAGGAGAACTATAGGAATATTACAGAGACACTGCAGGAGATCAAACTTACAGTAAAGTGAT
>NW_027283624.1:12500-56405 GCF_046629955.1 Centroberyx affinis | reverse complement strand
CTCACTCGCTCTGTGTGTGTGTGTGTGTGTGTGTGTGTGTGTGTGTGTGTGTGTGTGCATGCGTTGAAGCTCAGACAGAGAGGCCTATAATTAGACATGTTGCCGTGAAAACCCTAACTGTACACATGCCTGTTGTGTGTTTCTGTGTTTGGTGTTTGTGAGTGTGTGTCTGTGTGTGTCTGTGTGGTTGTATGTGTGTGTGTGTGTGTGTGTGCATGCTGCTGTGCCTGCTCCATACACCCCGCCTGCTTTGTAGATTTCCCCCGTTTAACCTCCCGAGTCCCCGCTCAGCAGCTTTTTCATATTTTTTATTGTTATTTTTATGACATTTCTGCTTTATTAGAGTTTTACCGTCGGGAGTGACAGGGAAGTTTGTTTGATAGAGGTGATGAACTGAATAAAAATGGCTCCTTGGCTGAATTCTAGCCAATAACATTATGAGGACAAAGTATGGCCGTACTATGATGATACACCAGGGTGTCCCTATGAGTTTTTGAAATCTACCAGCACCAGCTCACAGTGTCTTGCCCAAAGGCATCATGGGAGTCATTGTAATAAATATGAACTGAGCCGACGAACTTCCAATCTCAAACTTGTTTCTCTAATCTTGACAAGCAGTAGCCAGTAACACCTAACATAACTGTTGTACACAGCGCTCACTACAAAATTTAGATTGTTTCTTTTGCATCTTTCTATGTTTCTTTTGAATCCTGCCACACTATATCATTACAGATGATTTGCCAGCTGGCTTATACAGTAGTTACACAAACCCCATTCAATCCTGCTATGGAAAATGGAGCTACTGGTAAAAAACTATTGTTTGGCAAACTGCATGAGAGGTATGGTGATGATGTAGGTAATGACTGGGCAAACTGTTTGCATTGTGAAACTTAAGCCCAGTGTGTGTGCTGATGATACAGTAGAGACTGAATCAAACATGAGAGCAGAAGGCTCGAGTCAAACCTCAAATTGGTCATCAAACCAACCTCCACCACACTTTCGTTCACATCAAATCTGTCCGTTTGGCTGTTTCTCCTGGCAGCTCGGACCCGACAGTCGGTGCCGCGTTCATTCAGTTTCTGCGTTGTTACGACGCTGTGGACTCGACCTGAAATCACTGACCTCAGGTGCGACCTAATTGTTCCCCCGTCCAGAGGGATTGATGCCCCACTGCTGGAAAGAGCAGGGACAGAGAATCTGCCTCTCATATGCCCCTATTAACCCCTCCACCGCACACACACATACACACCTCTCTCTCTCTCTCTCTCTCTCTCTCTCTCTCTCTCTCTCTCTCTCTCTCTCTCTCTCTCTCTCTTTCTCTCTCTTCTCTCTCTCTCCATCACCACCAACAACATTGCTGTTGGATTAGGGGCTGATGTCTAATCCTCTCGCTAATCCCGGCCTGTTAATCTGTGTGTTAACAGTTCTCCACCCTCAGCATGGCAGTTAACGCACTGACCTTGCCACTCTGGGATTAACACACACACTCTCACTCAGGCTTTCCCTCGCACTTGCTGTCTCTTTGACCCTCGCTCTCATGTAGCGTGTTATATGCGCAGAAATGTGGCGTGATTATTCGGGATACTCAATTATAGTCCACTTTTGATTTGTTCCTGTGTAAATGTCCCGTTTAAAGTGTTTAAAGTGCCTTCTCCGGTGGTCAAAGGCAGCTGAAATGATCCCTTAGCCCCCACCTCAGCCACACACACACACACACACACACACACACACACACACGTGAAAGCACACACACACTTCTCCGCTCCCCAACATGGCACAACCAGTTGGCACGTGTTTGCTCTTTTACAGACTGAGTGAAGGGAGTAAAACTAGTAGTTAGTTTAAGAGCCTTTAACTACTCCCAGAAATGACATAGAATTATAGTATTATACACTGAAGTTGGTGCCTTTTTGAACGCGCAAGCACACACACACACACACACACACACACACACACACACACTGGGCAGCAGACGGGCTGGACTGTGGAGGTTAGTGTATTTTTAGACTGGTAATGGTATAAAACAAGAATGTTCCATCCAAATACTGTTTGCCCGCTACCTCTCTCTCTCTCTCTCTCTCTCTCTCTCTCTCTCTCTCTCTCTCTCTCGGAAAAATTGCAAGAGAATTTTAGTATTAGTTAATTAATGTATTAATGTGAACTGTGAGCTAAACAACCAAGTAGCAATGGTTTGCATGTTGATTAGTGAGTAGACTGCTTACTGTGGGAAATTGTGATGAACTGCCAAAAACAGCAGCGTATCTAATTTCTTTTGCAATGACGGGGTATGATTTATGATTTTAAAAAGTACATTGGTCAATCAATTATGCAGTCATTTGTGGGGAAGTGTTAATATACAACAAAAGGGAATTTAAATCACAAAATCACAAGGAAAAAATATAGGCTGGAGATTTATTAGACACTTAGAACCGGATTACATCCCTAACACTGTCTCCTCACTCTCCCTTTCCCTCCCTTTTTCAATCCCTCCTCCTCCTTTCCTCCATGGATACTCTCCCCCCACCCCCACCCTCCCTGTTCCTTGTTTCATTACCATTTATTACTTTCTCATCCCTTCATCCCTCTCTCCTCTTTCATCATTACAGCTCTGTCGTTCTCTCCTCCATCCCCCCCCCCTCGCCTCTTGGTGGATAGTAAAAGGTAAAGTGTACTTTGGGAGGAAGGCCATGTGGAACGCTAAATCACATACAGGTGCCCCTTAACGGCGAGGAGACCGCAAGATGGAAACACACACGCACAAATTACTCACACACACACACACACACACACACACGTGCGTGCAACACACAAACACGCAGCATCGGCCCCTCATTTAGGTAGCAGTAATTTGCCGCAGTAAGTGACAGGGTTATTGTAAGGCGCTCATTAAGAAAGGGAAGCAGCGAATAAACGTCTGACTGAAGGGAATAAATTCAAACCACTCCGCCACTTTTACTGCTCAGCAATGAGCCACTTTGATGTGGTGTGGGATGGCATAGCCGCGGCAGACGCAGGGCGTGTGTGTGTGTGTGTGTGTGCGTGGCAGGGGGTTATGCTGTGTGTTATGCTGCTTGTACATTTTTACGTGTAATGTGATTTCATTTCTAATGCCCTGTATGTGTGTTTGTAATGTGTATACGTGTGCTGTATTGTGCGTATGTGTCTATCTTTACAGCGTCAGGGGTCAGAGGTCACATCAGTTACAACGAGACAGGCTGTTACCACGGTAACACAGAGCGAGGTCACTTCCTACGACAAGCTTTCATCTCAGCAGGAGAGGAGGAAGGAAAGAGAGAGAGGGATGGAAAGGATGGAGAAATTGACTCCGAGACATGGGGCAAAGAGAAAAAATGGAAAGATTGACATGGAGGGAAGAGAGGATGAAGAGAGGGTGGAGGGAGGCAGAGAATGAGATGAAAGACTAGAGGGGAAAGGAGAAGAAAAGTGGAAACAAAAAAAAGAAAGTGTGGGGTCAAAGGTGCATAGTTGTACCTGTCTACTTAAATGCCATGATACATGGGAAACATATTGAGACAGTGTAGATGGACGATATTATTGACAACTATGACAACAGTATTTTTCTTATGTGAAACTTATAGCACACCATCCACATTGATTTTGTCTTATTCTTTAATCACCAGTCAATATGACCCATCTCCATTACCTCATCATGTTATCCATGTATCAATATCTTAAGGAAGTAGTTTTCAAACCATTTGAAAAGGGAACCAACATATTATTATTGGCACCACAGTACTAATCTGTTGTGTGATGATGAAATATTTTTTTGTTAGATAGAAGCATATAGGTGTTTTAAAATGGCATAAGGGAAACCCGTCAGAAAGTAATATAACAGCAATAAGTAATCAGTAACCGATTACTTTTAGTTTTGAGTAATAACCAAACCAACCATAGAGTAGTTTTTTGCAAAATTCCTATTTTTGTTCCCTTGTCAGCTGCCAGAAGGTGCGAGGAATGGTCTGGCAACTGGCAACTAGTCATTTGAGAGACTTGAGTTATGCTTTACAGTATGCTGACTCGGCTCCACTGTACTGTACAGGCTGCAACAGCTGCTGCTGCTGCAGTACTAGTGCAGGCTAGAGGTGTGATGGAGCACTTACACCGTGGTTACCACTGTAATTGGATTTACACGTCTCATTTAACCTGCTAGATGCTTCAACAGTCTCAGAAATTGGAAACATCACTTGTGCTCCTCCATGTAAAACAATGCTTCCAAAAAGCTTCCAAATACCTGTTTTCCACTTTAATTATTTACCAGTAAAGAAACTGGGAGCAAAACAACAACACATAACTGGTTCCACAAAGCCCGAAGTAGTTCTCAAACATTTACTTAGATACTTTATCATGATTAAAGTGTTAATTTTAATTTCTCCTTGTCTTGGGTCAAAACACTGGGACTGAGTTATGATTCTCATTTATTTTAGCAGCGGTAGTCCACAACTACTGAAAGAACATGGAAACACACACTGAGCTACTACTGCATGCGTTAACAGCTATATAGCACACATCAAAAGCTGCGGTGTGTGTGCGGTATGCGGGTGTTAGCATGTCTGTGTGTGTGTGTGTGTGAGAGAGAGAGAGAGAGAGATGAGAGATTATCCTGTGTACATTCCATGTGGCCTAACCTACAGCTTCAGGGTATTATGTCTGTCTAAGTAACATTTACATGTCTCCCTCTACCTCTTTGTGTGTGTGTGTGTGTGTGTGTGTGTGTGTGTGGATTGATGAATGGGATATATGTAATATTAAAGATGTGTGTTTGTGTGTGCGTGTGGATAGATAAAAGAAATATATGTCCTGTTAAAGATTTGTGTGTGTGTGTGTGTGTGTGTGTGTGTGTGTTATGACATACAATGATCTGATCTTCTTAATTGTTTGTCTGGTGACCCTGATCCCCCCAATCAAGGCCATATGGGGAGGAGCTAAACTCAACAGTGTGTATGTGTGTGTGATTTACATTCATAAGCTCCCATGAACAATGGGAATGGAAATGGGCCCTTCTGCATCCAAGTGTGTTAATCTCTCTCCCTTTAGATTTATTGTTGTCCTGTACAACTCAGTGGGTTATAATTCATTACGGTTAGGGGTTCAATTCCCTGTGTAACTCGTTGGGCAGAGCAAGGCACTAACATTACGATGGCTAAGGGTTCCACTCCCACTGGTGCCACCCATGCTGAAACCGTATGCACTTAGCTACTGTCAGGTGCTTTGGATACAAGCCTGTACTGTAATGTAATTTTTTATGTACATGCTGTAATTCCAGTGAAAATCATAAAGTGTATCTGTGATCATGGATGTAAACCATCATGATCTAACTGAGGTCACTGAGGTCAAAAATCTCTATTAGACTGTTTGAGCTAGCGGCCGATACCAACAACGAAACCCATAATTGGATGGAGATGTTAATTTGAACTGGATTGCTGTTATCAGATGACCTTTTAGTTTGCTGAGAAGTAATTTGATTCTTCAGATTTTTTACTTGTATGGACTTGTAAAAATAACATCCCCCAGTAGAACTCATCAAGTTTGAATTGGCCTTTAGGATAATTAAGGCAGTTCTGCTCAGTTTGGTGCAGCTCATCCAATTCAGCTCAGCACATCTAATCTAGCCTCAGTGCTCATCAGGTCAGCCCACTGCAGTCCAGAACAGTCCAATTCAACTCAGTTAAGTCCACCTCGCTTCAGCCGCACTTAGCTTTAAACATCCAATCAATGCTCAGCCTCAAATAACAGCCTCTCTCTCGTATGAGCTGGGGAATGTGTTGTATTTTGGCAAATAAATTTCAGCCTCCAATAAACGTTGGGTCAAAAATAATGAATCTGCTTGCCATGTCATGTAGTAGATATAACAGCTTGTGTGACAGTTAAAAATCTCCCCATGCGCATTAACAATGCATTTTACCGGAGGGGAAATATCAATTATCTGTCTGTAGCCAGAAGCCAAGCTAATGAGTGTGTAGGATCTGACATCTGATATACAAGCCAGCAGCACACCACCATGAAACTTACAGAAAAACACTCAGGAGATAGAAGGTGTTTTGTTCATAAACTTCCACAAGGAGTTAACAAGGCAAGTCAGCTGCTGTCAACTGTTGAAATAAACTCCTGCATCCAGCAACATCCTGTCTCTAATTAAAACTGGGTGCTGTTGAAACAAATATATTCCCAGGCTGTTGATGGAAGTTTAATGGGAGTTTCGGTTCAGTCCCCCTTTGCTCAAGCCAGTTAAGGACAGCTCAGCACGGTTTTAGCTCAGTACCCATAGTTCCCTGCGACAGAGTCCGACAGACAGAGTGAACAGTGGACTGTCCAAAACTGAGGGGTTTGGATTCGGCTCCTTGCTGCCTGGCTGGATGGCTTCCTTCAGCCTGCGGCGCGGTGCCGGCTACCTGTCTGCCTGCTTGGCTGACTGGCACACCTGCTGAGGTGGGCTCACCTGTCGGGACGGGCTCAGGTATGTTGGGGCTGCCACAAGGAATGGATAAAAAAAGGGAGACAGAGAGGGAGGGGGAGACCGAGAGAAATGAGGAGCTTTTGATGAGCAAAGGAAATTAATGGCTATGGGCAATGTTGTCCTGGTGCGGTTACCACGGCTCCCACGGTGTTAGGTATTATAAATAGGCAGGTGAAACCAGCAACAGGCTTCGAACAACTGGTAAATACGGTGGATGATGATTAAGCGCAGAAGACCCTGCAGCATCATTTTTATAATGCAATGCTTAATTCCAGCCAAGCAATCTTGTTGGTTCAGCAGCAGTCTGGAGCAGTGATGTAGTGGTAAATAAAAACATGGGAAACTACGACCTCCATCTGGTGATTATCACTTCTTACATCAGTTTGATGCCAACATCAGTTTGATGCCACATACCATGATGTGTACTATGAATTTAATTTGCCTCTTGAAGATTTATGTCAGTCTAAAAAGGTGGAGTTAAGGTGGGTTTACTCTCCACTACATCCCTGGCTTAGAGCTTAGAGAAGTGGGTTTGTGACTGGAAGGTTGCCGGTTTGAATCCTCGGACCGGCTGGGAAAATGCAGGAGATCAAAGTGAATGAGTAATACTCTCGCTTTGCTTAACAACCACTGTTGAAGTGCCATTGAGCAAGGCACTGAACCCCCAACTGTTCCTGGAGCTGCTCAGTGGCGGTTGTACTGGGAAGCTTCCAGGTGTGAATGTGTCTAACTTTGTGAATATGAAGCAAGATGCAAGCTCAGTTGAATTTCCTTGGATAAATAACTGTTAAAAAGATCTGGTTGGTCAGTCATGCTGTTAATTAGTGGGGTAAGCAGGGAGCTAGAGGAGTTCACCATCTCTCTGGTTTTATTTATAACACAGTGCTGCTGCCACAGTGACACGGGCAACAAGAAGGGAATTCAGATCAGAGTCAGACACTTCACTCCTCTGTAGCTGTGCGCTATCAGACTTCATCATGGTTTACAGCACTTGAGAAAATCCTTTTCTACAAATCATGTCTTTTCTGATCAGTGTCTACCTAATGCAAAGAAGTAAAAAACATTCACATCTTAGCTGCAAATGTTCAGCTGCCGCCATACTCTTCCTCGTATTAAGGAAGAGCTACTCCATCGACTCTTTGACTGCTCATGTCAGCAGCTAAGGAAAAAATCTCTTTTGAATGCTATACTGTATAGGTACAGTGTTTCGAAGAAAACTTTTCAAGCAGTACGTACTGAAGACCTTTGTATAAAAGCCAAATACCGAACAGGGTGTACACTCCTGTTCTTTGCTATTAGTTCAATAAGAAGGAGCAGCCCCAGGATAAAGAAACATAGGGATGACCTGCTGCCTCAGTGGGTCAAGTCATTTTTTACAGTCTTTCCTTTAGATCAACTGATATCATAGAAATGCCATGAAAATCATATTTGAAAAAAAAGGCCCAATAGTAGTGCACACCTTGCAGCTTATCTTAACACTGCTGGAATAAACTAATATTCTGCGTATGTATGTATGTACTGTATGTATGTATGTATGTATGTGGTGTATGTGTGTGTGTGTATGTGTGTGTGTCTGGGGATGTGGAGTGAACTAAATGTATGCTGAGACCTGAAGGCAAATGGAGTGCGAGCAATCACTTCACCTATAGAAAGTGGTTTGTTTTTGACCTAAATCTCTCCTCTCCTCTCCTCTCCTCTCCTCTCCTCTCCTCTCCTCTCCTCTCATTCGCACCTCCTCCTCTCAGCTCCTCTCCCTGTGTTTACCCTCCCTTTCCTCCCAGAACACTTAAAAGCTCTGCACTGCCTTAAGGCTTTGGTAAAAGGGGTTTCCACCATTTTTTACTGTCTTCACTCTCTCACTCTCAGCAGATGGTGGCCCACAGGCATTCCATTTCCAGCCAGTAGGCCCTTGAGCAAGGCACTTCATCTCAGACTTTCCTCTGGGACCTGTACTATGTTTGGCCTTCTGCCCTTTTCATGTATGTGTGTGTATATTAGTGTGTTTGCGAGTTTGCGTTTACATGTGCGTACATGACGCCACTGTCCTCATTTATGTCTCTCCAAGTGAATTAGGTTTTTATAGCAGGATGCCCTGCTTCCATTATCCAGCAACCCAGGAATGCAGTAAAGCGTGTGCATCTGTGGTAAACGCCCTTCGTCGTCTGGGCTGGTAAGCAAACCAACAACAAAACGACTGCTAACATTAGCTGCAGCACATCTGCACCCAAAGATGGTGCGGCGATTAAGTCTCCTGTCTCTGGAACCACATGTAGCCTTGATGGCGTGGAAAGAAATCCCAGCAGAAGCTTCTCTCCTTCTTCTTCTTCTCCTTCTGAAGCCCTCCGAGCCTCAGACTTTCACAGAAGTGACCTGATCAAAGTGAATGCTGAGCAGAATTTTAACACTGAAGGTTGAATGAAACCTCAGATCTCAGCTGCCTCCCATCTCTCCGCTCCTATCAATTCTCCTTTCCTCTTCTCTTCTCTTCTCTTCTCTTCTCTTCTCTTCTCTTCTCTTCTCTTCTCTTCTCTTCTTCTTCTCAATACTCAACTTTCCCTTCCCCTGGTTAGCTGATTCTCCATACAATGTACACCTATTTAACAATAAATGCCAATAACAACAAATGAACAACATTTTTATTTTCTTGTATTTTTATATCAAAATCCCATTCCTTCTATTTCCTGGGAAACTGTGTTTTTTAGTGGTTACTTTATGGCGTACCAGTGGGCATATAGTACATAAAACTCCTCTCCTCCTCAGCTCTTCCTCAAAGTCCTCTCTTCTTCCCCTCCCATCATATACACCTGCAGCTTCACAACTTTCAACGTGACACAAGTGACAACAGGTTGCATTTTTGTGTGTTTACCCTCAAAAACCCTGTTTCCTTCTGTGGTTTGAATTTGTTCATTTTGCATGCAATGTTTTGGTCCAACCCCAACCCACTTTTGAACATCCCTCCCCACATCATGTGCCAGCCCAACATCCTGTTTTAACATGAAATATGTTGAATTATGGAAGCAAGACACTATTGTAATGCCATTTCCTTGTGACTTCCAAGCTGCATTTGGTGGCCCCAGATGGCAGTGAGGGGTAGCTGTTTGAATTTTGAGGACCGCAGTACCCATAAATTATGTAATGTGGAGTGCACTCGCAGACCTAAACTTCTTCTCAGTGTGTGGTGGGATGGAGGACCATTGACCATACCAGGCCATTGACCATACCTGACATTAAATTAATAATAACTCTAATTTGGGCAATAGTGTGAATCTATGGCCTCACTAATGAGAAAGGGAAGCTCTTCTCTGTTGCAGCCCTGCTGTGTGATTTAAGCTGATAAGACAGGTGTATTTTTACATACAAACCTTGCCTAGTGCAGCTTTGAAATGCCCGGAGACATATGGGCAAAGACTTTTCTCTGTCTTGAAAAACCATATAGCCACGTCTTAAGGGTAAATGTAAATTTGGTAAGCCATCTCAAAACATAGATGATGGCTCTTCTCCTTCCTCTTCCTCTTCTCCTTTTTCTTCCCTGCTCCTCTCATCCTTTGTCTCTCTCTCCCACCACATCTCGCTTTTCCTTTCTTAGGCACCCTGGCTGTTATCAGCCGTGTCAACACCTGGGAATCTCAGGATCTCACCCTCCAGGAAGCCAAGTGCTGCTTCAAAGTGAGAATATGATTAGAGGACAGAAGAAGAGATAGAGATGTTAGGACTCTGAAAGGAGGAGAAAAATACCTGCACACTCTGGTGATCACAGCAGCAGCTAAAAAAATCCTCCTTACAGTCTACTCTTCCAAATCAAAATAGACTCCTGGGAGTTAATGTTTTCGTCTCTGCCCAGAAGCGAGAGAACTCTTTCATTCCACAGCAGTATAAGAGATGTATCATTTAATCAGTATATCAGAAATACAGATGATTTCATCTTCTTCATCCTTACAATAGCTAACAACTTGAATAGATTCCAATAATGTGCTTAACTTTCACATGTGCAATCTATCATATTTGTCACCTTTTGCAAAAGTGGATGTTTTGGGAGGAAGGAGGGAGGCGAAAGAATAAAAAGGTCAAAAATCAAAGGTAAAAGATAAAAAAATAGTGGAAGACAGAGTATATGAAGTAGAACAGGACTGTGGGAGCAGCGTGAAAATTCACAGCTAAGGTGTGAGGATGTTTAGGTAAGGTTACAGTCACAACAATAGAACTTTTTTCTTTCTTTTATTCATTAGATGCTGCTCAGTAAACAACAAACATAATTTGTAGAAAATTATTTTGTCAAGTGCTGTAAAAGTAATACTACATAAGGTGCTATTTCCTGAACTATAGCCACCAGTCTCTCTCTCTCTCTCTCTCTCTCTCTCTCTCTCTCTCTCTCTCTCTATCTCTCTCTATCTCTCTCTCTCACACACACATGCACATGCACACACACACACATTCACAGGCACACACACACCAGCCAATGCCAATGAAAGATTCATGGGGCGGTGATGATGAAGGCGTCTTCTCTTCTGCTCCACTTACCCCGGTGGACAGACAGACAGAGCACACACACACACACACACACACACACACACACACACACACACACACACATTCCAACCCAGGACCTGTTAAGAAGGGGGAGAGCAGCGATGCACACAGCCGTGGGGCACTTGCTCACCCCTAACCTTCCCAGACGCGCACACACACACACACACACACACAGAGACACACACACACACACACACACACACACACACACAGAGACACACACAGACACACACACAGACACACACATGCACATACATACACACACACACACACAGCCAGACAGCCTCGAAAGCAGTCTGCAGCATCAATCCCTTGACAGACTGGATGCCTCAGGAACAATGTGTGTGTGTGTGTGTGTGTGTGTGTGTGTGTATGTGTGTATGAGAGAGATCTATATTTTACTGTCTCTCATGAGTCTGAATGTTAAGATTAAGGCAAGGGTTTAGATTGGGTATGAAGTGGTGAGGGTTTAGTTAGGGTAGGGTAGAAAGAAATGTGAATAATAGTTAAAATCTCCTTGTTGATACATGCAACTTAAAGTGACAATCCTTTTTTTGTGCTCAGTGCTCATTGCTGTGGTGTTTCTGCACTGCTCTATTATAGTCTGAAACACTGTTGTATTATATGAAATGCTGTGTTGTGTGTTGTATTACTTTAAAAACACATTTAAACAAGAAATTAGACTGTACAAAGCAGTTCAAAACGCATCTTAAATGAGATAATGTTGAAATTCACCACAAAATACAAAAAAAGCTATACATCTGCTTTTACATTATGCTGTCTTTCACTTTCATTTCTCCTTCTTCACAACCCTGCATGGTAAATAGATTCGTACAGGTGGCTCTGATGTCTTCATGTATTAATATATGCCTGTATGCTTCCCCCCCCTGCTAGGTGAACATCTGAGGATGTGTCCCCAGGGTCCCACCTGTTGTACCAGCAGCATGGAGCAGAGCCTGGCCAGCCTGAGCGGCAGAGACACCGAGGGGCTGATCAGAGAGGCCGGCAGGTCGCTGCAGGCCGCCCTCAACGCTCTGTACAGGAGCTTTGACAGTAAGTACGGGGTGTGTGTGTGTGTGTGTGTGTGTGGGGTGGATACACACTACAGGCTGAGCTCAACACCAAAGCATCAGCAGTGAACATAGAGACTGCGTGTAGGTGTGCGACATTTGTATGTTATGTGCTTGTGGGTGTGTGTTCACTACAAGATCTGACTGCTCAGCACTCAATACTGCAGCTTCAACAGTGTGTGTGTGTGTGTGTGTGTGTGTGTGCATGTGTGTGTGCGCCTCGTGCGTCAAGGGGACCCCTGACTGGGTGTTATAATGAGAATGGAGTCAGCCAGACACAATGAAACGTGATAAGCCGATCCCCTGATCTCACAGGGGCACACACACACACACACACACACACACACACACACACACACACACACACACACACACACACACACACAGAGGGGTGTCCCCTGGGGCAGTGGCTGGTTCAGCTAATGAGCAGTTGACCCACTGAGGAGCCGAATCTGCAGATCACTGCACATCACAGAGAGAGAGAGAGAGAGAGAAAGAGAGAGAGAGAGAGAGAGAAAGAAAGGGAGGGAGGGAAGGCAGAAGAGAAAGAGGAAGAAAGAAAGAATGATAAGGGCACCAACAGGATGACAGACACTGCGGTAAGTGAGAGAAATGTGACAGGAGTACTAAGTACAAGCAATGGGTCAAAAGAAAGAAATGAAGAAAGAAAGAGGTGGAGGTGGAGGAAGAGGAACAGAAACAGAGGAGGAGGACAGTATTATGAGGCTGCAGCCAGCAGGCCATCCCAGTAGCAGTAGCAGTAATGTGGCAGTCCATCTGGTTGTGGTTAGGACTGGCTGGCACTGGGCCATCGTCTTTGAAGCATGGAGGAAAAGCCCAGACCAATATACTGCAGCGTTGGCTCACTGACTCCCTCATTCTCTCTGTTGGACCTCTCTGTTGCTTCCTATCCGTCTGGCTGCCAAGCAGATTTCAGGCAAACGTTTGAAATGTTGCAGAAAAATAAAATGCGAATTAGGCGCTGGATTGAAGTCAGTAAACAGGCTTTCTGAATGTTAAAAAAAAAAACACATCCAGAGAGAAAAAAGAAAGAGTCTTTCAAGAATTGATTTGTGTGAAGCGAGTTGTTGTTCTTTATGTTGGCCGTATTTCTTGCTTTCATCTGAAGGTGGACACACACAGAAATGCACATGGCAATATTCCAGTTCACTAACTCATGGCCATACAACCATGATGGACACTTTATACATGGGAGAGACAGCAGGTTTGACAAATCTGGGAGGTTGTGATGGACAGATATTTAACATTTCAGAACATCCAAAGCCACTTTTGAACTGTTTTGAACAGATCTTCCAATTCAGTGCATCATAATTTGCCAAATATAATACTTGGATCGAAACCCAGCTCATGTCTACACTCACACACACACACACACACACTCACTTTCTTCCTCTCTCTCCCTCTGATCTGTCTCTGTCTTCCTCTTCCCCCTTCCTCTCCCCCCTCTGTCTTCCTCTCTCCTTTTCCTTCTATTTCTGTCTCTCCTCTCTCTCCTCCTCCTCCTCCAGCCTATTTCACAGATCTCCACAGTGGTTCTGAGCGTTCCCTGCAGGAGGTGCTCTCCCCCCTCGGCCCCCTGTACTCCCAGAACAGCCGTCTCTTTGCCGATCTCTACAGCGACCTGCGACGCTACTACCGGGGCTCCGCCCTCAACCTGGACGAGACCCTATCAGAGTTCTGGTCCCGCCTCCTGGAGCACGCTTTCAAGAGCTCCGCCCCCGCAGAGGTAAATGTAGATATATGTGAAACTCCACAGACCTGAGGCAAATTATATTAAATGATACCAAAACTATTTGAAGGTTGACTTTAACGTTGGAAATACTTGAAGTTGATAGACTTTTTTGTCCTTACATTTTTTTTTCCAAAGACAGTATATGGTTTATGTGGCTTATGTTTACTGAGTTATGTGAGATAAACACTGTAACTTATTTTAACAGAGAAACATATGTAGATCAATAGACATTACTGTAAATGTGCCATCTTTTGGGGTTTAGAGATTAATTTAACAGTTTAATAAAGAAAATATCTGTATATCGATCCAGTTAAAAATAAATAAGAAGATTAATGAGTAAGAAAAATGAGAAAGAAGACTAAATTGAAATTCATTAATTTATTTACTCTGGTTAATTGTTTTGAAAAAACAAACAAACACCTAATCAACATCTTTAGATAACTATTAATCATCACATTTTAACACAAACCAATTATGGAGTGTGATAATTTGCCAGGGTGTTAGTTCTCCTCAGGTGGAGAATATCTTAAGAACAAAACATAATTTACAGTAACATAAAGCTCCCTAAATGTTGTTTGTCCTGCCTCGGTCTGGCAGGTGAGCCTATCAGAGGACTACCTGGAGTGCGTTGCTAAGCAACAGGAGACGCTGCGGCCGTTTGGGGACGTCCCGCGTGACTTCAAGATGAAGGTGATAAGAGCTTTTGTCACGGCCAGGTCGTTTGTCCAGGGGCTGACGATCAGCGGAGAGGTGGTCAGGAAGGTCTCACAGGTGAGTGTGTGTGTGTGTGTGTGTGACAGGGAGAGAGGGAGGGAGGGAGGCAGAGAGAGAAAAAGAGAAAACGGGAGAGAGACTGGGTGTGTAGGTGTGAGACAGATTGAGAGGTAGAGTGAAACAGTGTGTTTATCTGTGTGTGAGTGAGAGAGACTCAGCGTGTGTGTGTGTTTGTGTGTGTGTGTGTGTGTGTGTGTGTGTGTGCATTTGTGTGACTAAGGCCTGCTGGGCTGCGTCCCAGGAAAGCAGATATGACAGATCCATGGCCGTCACACCCTAACTGCCAGAGATTGTGTCTCCACCCTAAAACTTAAAAACACAAAGATCATCAAAAATGAAGCGTCAGGCTCTGTCATTACAACAAAGCTCCACTTTAGATGGATGACAATGTTGTTATCAAATTATGGGTGTGATGATGTTTTTCCAGCACACAATTACTCGCAGATACTTCCATGTACTCAGTGATGCATTGAGTCTGTGTCTGTGTGTCTGTCCACTAATCCTGAAAAAGCTATGGTTTGCTATCTATCTTTCTATCTCTTTTCTTTGCTCTTGTTCTTAGTTATTATCTAAGTTATTATTATTATTATTCTACTTCTTTTCCTTGCACTTCCCTCTTACATGATTGTTCTACAGTTACAGGAGTACTGCACACTAAGATCCTGACCTTTGCATTCCTTACTTTTGGGCTGCTTGTAATGTTGCTGATCTAGGATTTGACACTTAGTCTACTGCTGCTCTCATTATAAGTCGCTCTCCTAAATCTCAGCTAAATCCCTAAAATATAAATGTCAGTCTCTCTTTCGCTACCCCTCTAGGTGGTATGAGGATTTCGCAGAGAACCGATGCTAACTCCCTTGTTGCCCCTCCCACCTCCCAGGTTTCTCTGAGCCCAGAGTGTGTGAAGGCCCTGATGAAGCTGGTTTACTGCCCCCACTGTCGCAGCCTGGCCTCAGTTAAACCCTGCCCCAACTACTGCTCCAACGTCATGAAGGGCTGCCTGGCCAACCAAGCCGACCTGGACGCCGAGTGGCAGAACCTTATAGGTGAGCTTCATGTACAGTGGATGGACGGAGTAACGCTAGAGGTAACATTGTTATTATTCCATGTGTACCAGGATTAAGCCATGAATAAAGTGCCTCTTTAAAGTTAGTATGAGAATACTACAGATGGACAGACATACCTAAACACAGGCGTGAAAACACATACATGCATTTTTATGAAATCCTCACAGAGAAGCAATCTAGATCCGACCTTAACATGAATTACAAAATGGAAAGCTGCAGCTGAGTCACGTTCAAAGCTGTTGCAAAATACCAGGTAAATGCACTCCTGTGACTGCGTAACAGTTATTATCATTTGGATTTATTGAAAATTTGCATACTTTGCTTTTTACTACAATGCTGTTGTTTTATGACTTTTATGACTTTACAGTGATTTTAGAGCAGCTACTCCCTTCTGCATCATGCCTTACAACACCTCAGCAATTGAAAAAGCATTGTGAAGCACATTCTCTCATGGCTTATTGCTCAAATAAATTTGAAATAATTAAATAGGAAACAATAATGAACTAGAAACATATTGCTAGTACTACAATACAGTGTGTGAGAAGAGACTGGAGTTTTCCTTAAAATTCTCTTCTCTTCTCTTCTCTTCTCTTCTCTTCTCTTCTCTTCTCTTCTCTTCTCTTCTCTTCTCTTCTCTTCTCTTCTCTTCTCTCCTCTCCTCTCCTCTCCTCTCCTCTCCTCTCAGAGTCCATGCTCCAGGTGGCGTCTAGTTTCAGCTCAGAGCCCAGTCTAGATGTGGTTCTCTCCTCCATCCCTGTCCGTATCTTTGAGGCGGTGCGCTACCTGCAGGACAACATGGACACTTTCACTGCCAAGGTAAGACATTTCAGTTTGTCTCATCTCATATCCCTATTAAATACATAACACAGCCCCCTGTGCATTATATGCATTTCCTCACAGAGGTCAGAATACAAGGATTCAATGGCAGTTAGAGGCTCAATGCCTTGCTCAAGAGCACTGTGGTGGTGAAAGAGCATTGTAGCTATGGTACCAGCCTAATCCTACCTCTTGACCAGTCTGTTCTCCCAGCTTTTAACCCAGTCCCAGTAAGTCCTAAGATGTTAATCTTCACTCCCAGGTTAAAACCCTAAAGGAATACACTACTAAAATCATACAGAACTCTTAATGGGAGCCAACATTATCTTCAAGCATTGGTTTGGTTTGTATGAGCACTATAAAATTCAGTTAAAGGTCCTGTTTTAGATTGTACAGAAACCCTTTGCATCTTATTTTAAAGGGAAGATTCAGAATTGCAATAGGATTGTATCATAGTTTGTTATGAATTGATCATATTTATCATATTTTCCTATGCAGGACTTAATGGATGGTACCTTTTACCCAAACTAGCCTCTGATTGTTTGATCCTAGTGTTAAACATTAACCTCAGAACGCAAACCAAGCGAGCTAGAACTCCCATCCAGCTGTAGATGGAAGGCAACGGTCTAGAAACTGAACTATGTGCTCCAATGGGAAAGCGCTCAAACCTTGAGCGTTAAGTTTTATTGGTTGCCAGATATGTCACTCAAACAAGGGTAGGCACCGTCATTAAGTTGCTAAGCAGCCAGAGTCTACCTGATGTACAAACAACATGGCGAATGTAAATATTGATGCCCATCATTTGGACCAAGCAGTGGACACAGCCCTACGCCAGCTTGGCCTTGTTTTGAAAGCCAAGCAGGTCATCTATGTTACTCTTAAGAAGATATTTTACATGTTGTAATGTGCAATTTATTTTCAAGTTCTGTCCACACACTCTACATAAACTTTTACAAATTGAACAGCTGTAATGCTCGCACCTGGTTACATTTTCTCTCTCAATATCAAGACGAATCAGAAAGAAAATGCTCCAGTCACAACAACATCCGCCTACTCAACTATGTTGCTCTCGCTGCATGCAGCATCAAGAAAATCCCTAGACTCTAACCCGGCCAAAAAGTCAAAGAGTGTGGGTAGGACCAGACAACCGAGAAAACACATTTTAAGTCCAAAAATCCTTACAGTGCATCACCAGTTTGAAACACTTCTCTATGGTGACATCTAGTGGATTTTCTGAGCACTCACACATGTGAAAAGAGAAATTACAAGGTGGTAAAATGATTTCACATTTGAAACATTTTCAAGAACATAAATTACATATGGTGTGTACTGTGTGTGTGTACATTCTTCTGCTGTAGGTGTACCAGACATGTGGAACTCCAGGTGAGCCAGGGACAGGAAGCCCCAGCCTTCAAGAGCAGAAGAGGCGGAGCAACTCCCTGACTGCCTCTTCAGAGCACAAACTCTCCCCCACCGCTGGGATCCGACTGGAGATGCAGGTGTGTGTGTGTGTGTGTGAGAGAGAGAGAGAGAGAGAGAGAGAGAATGTGGAGAGAGCAAGAGAGAAAGAGAGAGAGAGAGAGAAATGTGTGCATAATTCTCTTTGTGTGTGTATATGTGTGCGAGAATAGAGAGAGCAAGGATGAGAGGGATGAAGAGAGAAAAAGGGTGTGTTTGTGAGAGAGAGAGAGAGAGAGAGAGAGGGAGCATGCATTTGTGTGTCTGCCTGTCATATTGTCTGTAGATGTATTAAAGCAAAAGTGTTTATCAGAGACATCAGTCTTGTCTATCTCTCTCTCTTTCATCCCCTCTTTCATCTTTCTTCCTACCTCTCTAACTGACTTTAAACAGATCGCATACAAACTCACTCTGATGTCTCTCTCCTCAGGTGTCAGATCTGTCCAGTAAGCTGAGGGACATGCGGCTGTACTGGATCCAGCTGCCTGCAGCGCTCTGCAGCAAACTGGCAGCAGGGGGCACCAGCCAGGACAAATGCTGGAACGGCATCACCAAATCCAGGTAGGGAAGCGACGCCAGCCAACTACTGGCTTTCTCTGTCTGGGACGAGTCGGCAGAGTGAAACAAACAGTGGCTATCACTCTATCGCTATATGAGGGAAAGTGAACGTTTAGGTGTGCCACTAGCCAATCACAAGTGTGTTTTGCCATAGTATGTCCTGCCAATTGGTTCAGCTCCATTAGCACAGCAGCTGGCAATCAGCTAGCTCAAATCGGCTAATAGATTGTTGTTGTTAGCAGTCTGAATGCAGAATAATATGACGACAAGTTACATTAGCGATTCAGTTTTACCTGAAAAGACAAGCTGTATAGTGTCACATCATTAGTCACATACTGTACTCAACTGGAACACATATTAATTACCTTTGTGTGAGCAAACCATGGTGTATGTAAGGATATCTCTGTTTAAGATGTAGTCAACTATAAGGAACTGTGGCACTGATCAGCCTATGGTAGAACTAGTTAGACAGGTTTCTGTGCTGAAACTGAGGCATAATGCAGAGCAATGCATGATACATGTAGAATTTAAATGGGTGCAGCTGTACATTTCTATAGCATGTAACTAACACAACAAACAGGTTTGATCTAGGCTAAGGTATGAACCTGTTGATATTTACATTCACTTTAAAGTAATAATCTGTGACATTTTCATATACATAAATGCCTATTTATAACACAATAGTGATTCAACCTATATCCAGTTCATGAAGGTGTTTACATTTTCTGCTCTAAACACCTGGTGTCTGGTCATAATACTGGACACACTCTTTATAGTTTAGGTGAGGAGGTTCAGGATTGTGACTCCCAGTCCTCAAGCCCTTATTAAATCCAGCCTCCTTTACACCAGGCTTCAAAATGCATCTCATATCCGGACTGTGTCGAGAACTGGATTACATTTATACTTGACATTAAAATGCGTCTTTGAATTAGGATTTGCCTCGATCTCGCAAAAATGCCACGCACATCCCTTCCACTTTATGTCCTTTAAAACTGACAGTAAACACCTCGCCTCGCTTGTTCCCCATCCACAAGCCTCCTGACAATCCATCTCTTAACAAGTGTGTCACTATCTGAGCTGCCGGCAAACTATATGATTTGCGTGTGGGTGGATCTGAAGTTTATTTCCATTTATGTAGGTTTATTTTATGTAGATCAGAGTTGCACTGCATTTACACTTTGTTACACATGGATTTTATGCATTTTTACTCTATCCTCTAACCTGGGATGCATGGTAATGGCAGGTGGGAAGGGGGTCAAGCGGTTTAAAGTGTGCACTAAAGTATTCCTGCAGCAATCTGCCACACATTACGTTCCCACAACCAACCCTTTAAACTCCTAACCACACCCCCTCCCCCCGTCCTCCCCCAGGAAAATGGATTATAGAGCAATTTGATGCCATGTTGAAATACACTTCCTTCGATGCACACACACACACACACGATGCACACACACACACACACACACACGATGCACACACACACACACGCACGCACGCAAGCACACACACACACACACACACACACAAACGCACACACACACACTTCTTCAACCTCCCCTCATCCACGTGTAAATGGATTACAGAACAATTTGATGCCATGTTGATAGATATATACACATCATTCCATGCACATACACACATACACCTTCTATCCTTTCCCATTGGCTTAAGGCTGACCAATGAGATTTATCCTGAGCGGAACACTCAGAAATATGTGACAGTCAGAGGGCATAAAATATAGATGGAGGGATGGATGTGTGTATGTGTGTGTGTGTGTGTGTGTGTGTGTGTGCGTGTCTGTGATGTGAGAGTCAAAAGGCATGAAATATGGATGGATAGCCGACTGTGTGTGATGGATGAAGGAAATATAAATTTGTGTGTGTGCGTGCCTGCGTGTGTGACAGTGATGAAGCGTTTGAAACTCTATGGCGACATCTAGTGGATTTCCTGAGAGCTCGCAAATGTCACAACAGAAATTACAACTCCAGTAAATCCTTGAAGTGGAAGTTGGAATACACAGTGATTTAAAATTTTAAACAGTTTCATGAACATAAATCAAATCCTAGCATTCAGCACATATAGTTTGTGTGTGTGTGTGTGTGAAGGAGAGAGAGTCTGAGCGTGTGTGTAATGCTGAAATATTGAAATGTGGCAGTTCCTGTTATAAACCTGCAGCCCATCAATACATATATAATTCAGAGCAGTATGTGTGTGTGTATGCGTTTGTGCATGTAGATGTGTCTATTTGCATGTGTATGTATAATTGTGTGTGTGTGTGTGTGTGCGCTGTATCACTGTACGTTTACAGTCTATCTGCTGTCTAGGTGCTGTCAGCATAAACTGCTGCGTCTAATTTACAGAATCGAGCAGAGCTCTGCAAATTTGCCGTTCAGTTTACTGTTTAGTGTACTGTACAGTTTAAAAGCTGAAACCGTGTCTGATGGTGCCATGCAATTTAGAGAATGGTTGGAAGTAAGTTATTGAGTTCAAGGTCCATGCCAGGAAAATTTATTGTCAACAGTAGCAGACGTTGAACAAAGCTGTTTTAACCAAATGTCTAAAAGTGAACCCAAATCTTTTCCCTTACTCATATAAAAGTATTTGAATTTGCTTCCAGCCTAACCTAACCTAACCTAACCTAACCTAACCTAACCTAACCTCTAACTTAAAGCAATCTAACCATGGTGCCACCAATCCCTCCCCCTTCTCTCTCTCCCCCAATCAGGTACCTTCCAGAGGTGATGGGTGACGGCTTGGCCAATCAGATCAACAACCCAGAGGTGGAGCTTGACATCACCAAGCCAGACATGACCATCCGGCAACAGATCATGCAGCTGAAAATCATGAGCAACAAGCTGAGAAACGCACTGGATGGCAACGATGTGGACTTCCAGGATGCAAGTGGGTCACTGCTTAAGATCACTTCATGTAAAATGTATCTTGGAATGTTAATGTTTTACCTATGAGACACCTTACAAGCTCTTTAATCTTTCACTTTCACAAACACTGCAGTCTCACACATGCGTGCACATACACAACTGCATGTATTTTATACCTTTATTTCCTGAAGCACAAAATGGATCACGCGCAGTAATTACCACTTTCACACTCCCATGAGCTTATTAAGAGGAGCACTTGAAGGTGACTCATCTCGTTTCGCTTTTTTGGAGGACCGGGAGTTTCCCATGAAAAAAGCCTTGAGCTCAGTGTGATTTCCACCTCTCTCTCTAATTGCCTCCCTAGGTGAGGACATCAGCGGGTCCGGGAGCGGAATGTGTGTGGGCGGCCAGTGTCCTCGGAGCAGACCGGGGCTGTACGCCTACCCGCCGGACAACAACCGAGTCCGAGGCCCGGCCGCGGCCGCGGCCCAAACCCGCCTCTGTGGCCTCCTGCTCCTGCTGCCGTGGGTGACGCTGCTGCTCCAGCGATGATGGACAGCCGCCACCTCCAATCAGACTTCTGCGGTCTGGAGTAGGGCTGAACCATGGGAAGGACAAAGGGGATTGGGGAGGGAAAGGTGGGAAGGTAACTTTGCCAAAAAAAAAAAAACAAGGAAAAAAGACATTGAGGGAATGAATGGACCATATTTTCTTTTGACCGAGAGGAGCAAAAATGGACAGTGACGATATTCTTAATTTTGTTTTGCTTGGTTTTCATTTGTCATTGTTTGGGTGGGATTCAGTACGTTGAGCTGGTCTTTGGTTTCTGTGGATTCTTGGGATGAGGATGCTTGGAAGAAGAAGACAAAGAAGAAGATGATGATGACTGATGATGATGAAGATGGCTATGATGATTATGATGATGACCAAGGTGACGATGATGATGATCAAGGTGACGATGATGATAATGATGATGGTGATGATGATCCATTGACATTCTATCAGGTCCATTCAGCTACAGTGTCCACTCAGCAGGCGGCAGTGCTGTATATGCCAGCTGACAGTGGCATTGCCAGCTGTATGAGAGGTCAATGAGAAAAGGTTTAGTGCCGACCTGAGGTGCGTTCAACAAGGCATGTTGTTTGTGAAACTAAGCCAACGTTGTCTAACTTAACAAACATGTAAGCTGTAAATGTTTGTGTGTATTAGCTAAAAGATTGGCTAATAGAGTGCCATGAATATATGATGCTATATTGGCAATGAATCCCCCATAATATGCGATGTAGTCATCCAGATGTTTGGCGTTCAATGTATGTTGGCATACGAGACACATAGGATGTATTCAAAATATTGCTGTTAAATGTCCCTCCTGAAATTTATGACATAAACAGTGAAGATCACCACTTTTTTACAAGTCATCACCATTGTAATGGAATACAAAGTCTAATCAAAGCACTTACAAACAAGCACAGTTTTCTAGCACTAGCAGTTTTCATAAGTCCTATAATTTTTCCTGCAATGAAGACAGAACACACTGCAAATTCCCCGGACACTTTTATTAAAAAAAAAAACGCCAGTGTGTTTTTGGTTGGAATAATCACAAGATCTCCACAAAGAACAACATATCATGACACAGTAATGCTAGAATGGACTCCTTGTTGAACGCACGCCTGTGAAACTTACTGATTGATAGGGACTCTGTTAGAGCTGAGACAACTGATTTGGTGAATGATGTACAGTCAAACCAAAGCACTTCTTATACGTTGGTGTCCTTGCAAAAACCTTCTATCTCCAGTTTGGAGATTTCTGTTTTCTTTTCTTTTTTTTACTGAACAGCAGACATTATCCCTATACAAAGAATATTTCTGATGACCCTGTGACCAAGCCAGGTTTGAAAATGCATTACAAAATGTAAAAAAAATGCATGGGCATCAAGTTTTTTTTTAATTCCTGAAAAGTTGAGACTTTTTGTAGATACAAGGTTTTTGCAGGATATTGACAACATATACATTTACCTGGTAATATATAATTTACTTGTTATGCCTCTATTTCAGCCTACACTTCTACTGGGACATATGGGACCCCTGACTCACTCAAATATCAGGCCTCACACACATACACACACACACACACACACACACACACACACACACACACACACACACACACACACACACACACACACTGGGGCCGCATACTCCGTTGACATCAAGCTGATTTTGTGCATCAGTGTATTTAATCACACATGTCATGTATTAAACTGTTTCTCGGATTGTAGCAATGGATTTTGCCATGGACAGTTTGGATTGATTATTATGGGATTGACATCCATCGATAACAGGCTGCATCAGGCCTTTCTGTTCTACTCAGTACAAGGTATCCTGATACAGCTTCTCATCTGTGTATACAGGCATCTATCCATTAACCCAGCAACACTGTCTGTGCCTGGTACTCTTCTCTGGCCAAACACAGCTAGGCAGGACTCACTCACTATCCTGGTTTTCACTACAGAACCAAACAGGACTAGGCATTCATTGGGTGCCATATTCATACACACACACACACACACTTCCACACTCCAAATAAGAGAATCAAATCTTGGATGATTATTGCTCTTATTGCCAAGAGAGACGACTTGCCAGCTGCATTACAGTTATAAATAAACCTCTAGCTCTTCTTTGTAACAGTTCCCTGGCACTGACAAGCCTCATTTAGCCCTGCTGGGGGGAAAACTGTGTGTGTGGGGACGACAATACTGCACCAGTCAGGGGGTTTGAAGTTTATGAATGATTTATTTTCCTGATGCTGATGTTTAAAATCTGATACAACAGAATGAAACCGGTGAGAAGAGGCACACACGTGGAAACACAAGCACACGCACACACACACGCATGCACGCAGAGTTCACGAGACGTTAGCGCTTTCTATTTTTGATCCATGGGAATGTCTTTGCTTCAGTCTACAGAGCTCACATCTTTCTCAACAACTACATCCTGTCTGTGACTACGAGTGAGCGGACCTGACCTGAACGACTGTCTGAACTGAACCTTTTCTACGTCAAGTGTCTTTCCTACAATGTGTCTTGTCCCGTGAAATAATGGTAATAATTATACTGTCTGGCAATGAAAAAGACTGAATTTGAACCTCTTTTTTTGAACAGGATTGGACATTTTACCAGCCCACCAGCATGGGGTTATTACGTTTCAGATGGAATTTGAATTGAGTTTTGTTGAAATTGTATGAAGAGATGACTGCCATTTAGGTTAGAGCCCAAAATCTAGACATAAAGAAGACTTGAGACCTGTTCACCCCTCCTTGAGTCTGAGCTGTCTGTCCGTGAGTTCACTTCACTCCCCACCATTTGGAGTCCCTCAGTTGAAAATGACCTCCGAGCAAAGGGTTCCTCAACGTTTTCAGCACACATTTAAGAAACGTATCATCATCCCCGGACACAGACTAGTTTAAACATGCTTTTACCGCTCCTGTAGCAGCCAGCAGGCCTGCAATCGATTTCAGGGTACCCACCCATGGTGTAAGAGAGACGGTCTCAGTGCTAATGTGTTTTTTTGGAAACGTGGCTGTTTTTTCTAAACCGCTTTAAATGTCTCTGAATGCTGGCCTGAAGATAAGAAGCATCTCTCTCTCTCTTTCTTTCTCTCTTTCTCTCTTTCACACACACACACACACACACATACACAAGGAGAACTCTTTAAGGTATTGGTCAATGTGTGTACAGGATGCAGTAGCAGCTGAATAAAGGTGATTGTCGTAGTGGTACATGGTGTAGCGTCATAAAACGTGTGTTGACTGCAGGTGAAATACAATGCTGATGATGAGAGAATGCATAGGGAATGTCTGCGTTAGATAATGAAATGTCACTACAATGATCTGTACTTTCTTTTTGCTGGGCAGCATTTTTCTCTTCATAGAGGCAGCAGAAGAGAGAGACAAAGAGCTATAGAAGATGAGGCAGAAGAAGAGAATTGTATGTGATCCAAGGCCACCAGTGGTTGAAATACATCAGAGAAGGAATGCTGACTAAAGAATAGCTTCACTTTTTTACAATAACGCAGGGCAAAATCTCCAAAGAGGTGTCTGTTTTTATTTTTCTGGAGTGGGAGTGGGGAGTGGAGTGGGCTTGTTATCGTCGCACTTCAAAGCCTTTGAAACTGTAAGGTTGTGGCAGAAGGCCAAAAGACTTTTAAATGCTCCCTGAACACTCATTACTGCATATTTTTGGGTTGTGTTGATGATGAATTCTCCAGTTTAAGAGGAAACATTGCTCAGTTTAATTCATCAAAGTTGCTCACGTAGCCTAGAACTGGCCAATATCAATGTTGGTGAACAACAACTCTCCCAAAGCCAGAGAACTAAGCCTTCAAGCTGTGATGCCATCAAGATTTAAAATCTAGAGATGCTCAGTTCTCTGCTGTCTGGTTTTAGGGGAGAGTTGTACATGTTGACAATCACTGACTGGACTGTATGGGTCATTGGCAATAGCATACAGTATATGCATTACTGTACTTTAACAAGCATTCAAGTGTTTGCTTAGGACAGAAAAGTCGAGCCTGATTAGGTTCAAGGTAGCAAATTAAATTGGGCTTTTGAATTATTTGATCTACATGAAGCTTGATCACATTTTACCTCACTAGAGCAACAGGCTCTTCATAACACCTGTTGCTTCATCTGCAAACATAAAGCCTTGTTTGTCATTTTCCCACCCGAAAAGGTTAGTAAACGTGAAACTTGTCATTCAGGCATCACCAAACTACCTTCACTTTACCTTTTATATTTAGGACTTGGATGGGCATTGGCTGCCACTTGGTCATTCATGGTCTCCCTACTTCACCAGTTAGAACAGACCATAATTTAAAGGGCGGAACCCTGCTGAAGTGCCTGATCCTGACCTCTGACCTGCTTGTCTGAGGGGGACACAAGCAAGCAAACAGAGAATTTCCCTACGGGGATCAATAACAGTATCGCTTTACTAACCCGATATCACCTTGATTGTTGTACTACGTTTTCGCCACTGGGTGTCGCTGTTCCCTCATACAGCCGCCATGCGGGGCGGGGGGAGACCTGACCACTGGGCATTCTGTTTGGGTCAGGTGGAAAGGAATGGGTGATTGGTTTAGGATCCGCCATACTCTCTCCTGATTGGACAAAAAAGGTGTGAGAGAGAGAGAGTGAGTGAGAGAGAGAGAGAGAGAGAGAGAGAGAGAGACCCAAACACTGTTGTCTCCTCTCATCCTATCCTCTCTCTCTCTCTCTCTCTCTCTCTCTCTCTCTCTCTCTCTCTCACACACACACACACACACACACACACACACTCTCTCACTCTCTCTCGCTCTCTCTCTTTCTGTCATATCCCACAGCAGTCTCTCCGCCTTATGCTTCAGTCCCCACTGAGTCGGCCGGTGCAGGTTTTTTTCCGGAGGATTGAGATGTGACTTTTAACCAGTGGAATACAGTCTGTTTCTGTGGGATTTTTCTTTTTTTCTTAGCCGGATAATGAGAGGGGAGAGGCGGGGAGTAATCTTGGCCATGCCGGCCACTTGGGTTGCGGTGCTTCTGTTTGTGATTACTACGGTGTATGCAGTGGAAGGTAGGTGGGCAAAGAGGGGGTTATTTTTCAATGTGCAGCTGATGCGGGGTACTCATCTGTTGGCAGGAATTAATGTGTGCAAGGCTACAGAAACTGTCTCAGCCCAAACTACAGAAGGAGAACGGACGATGAATGGATAAAATAATAGCTGTCTTATGAGAATGTGCTGTCAACTAAATAAGGCTGAACTGTCCCTAACAGAAAAAAAAAATCACGATAATGCCTATAATATTCTTAAAGAGACTTATAGTGTGTCTGAGTTAGTCAATAGAGTTTCTAAGGTTATACCTCCTATGGTATCATTCTATTTTTCCTGTAATTCTATAGTTTTGCTATGATATTGCTGTGACATCCCTCTAAAATGTATTACAAGATTACTATAGGGTTTTTTTTGTCATAAAGGGTGAGCTGGGTTTATTATAAGGGTTGAGTACCTTATTAATAGCATAGGGATTTTGGACTGTACTGGAATGCCACTGTGTAGCCTTATGGGAGGTCAGAGACTCTGCGAGTCATACCTCAAGTCTCGTCGCCTACATATGAAAATATTAAATGTATAGAGAAAGAGGAAGAGGAAAGTAATCTGTGGGCTTTATGTGCTTTCTAGCGCACTCCGTATAGCAGTAGCGCGCTCTCTCTCTCTCTCTCTCTCTCTCTCTCTCTCTCTCTCTCTCTCTCTCTCTCTCTCTCTCTCTCTCTCTCTACCTCCCTTCTGTATATGCGGGCTGGTTGTCTGATTTCTGTTTGATTTGGAGCCAAACAGACAGTATAGGACAGACCCCATAATTACAAATGGTTGATGCTCATCAGGGCTTGGTCTGTATCCACTGAGGTTCTCATTCAAGTCACCCACTCAAACATTGGTTAGAATTTGCTTCTTTTGGATTCACATTTGGAATATGACATGAAAAGCTTCCAAACACCAAAATTAATGTTCTTTTTAATGTAGAGGTAATTATATTTTAACACAAAATGGTACCTAAGCATGACAATATATAACCTATTTTATGGTATTTTTTTTATCTCCTAGAGTGTCTTCAAGTGTGTCGGTGGGTTTATAGTGAACTTATCGTACTTCATGGTATGTTTTATCTCCTACGGTTTCACTATAATGCTCCTATAATCTTAGGGACTTACAGTTCTGCTGTGATATCCTTCTGAAACTGATCACAGTGTTGCTGTGCTTCTCCTTCCTAAGTGTGGTGTTGTAGCTCTATTAACATGCAGGCCGCCACTCACCTAAGGAGCTCAAAGTGAATCATAATTATAGCTCACAGGTGCTCAGTCATTCCATGTGGCTGCTGCCGCCTCAACTACTGCTGCTCCTGCTCCTCTTCAAGCACCATACGGCTCCTCCTGCCACTTCTCCTCCTGCTCCTCCTCAAGCATCCCCTACTGCTCCTCCTGCCACTTCTCCTCCTGCTCCTCCTCAAGCATCATACTGCTCCTCCTGCCACTTCTCCTCCTGCTCCTCCTCAAGCATCCCCTACTGCTCCTCCAGCCCCTCCTCCTCAAGCATCCCCTACTGCTCCTCCTGCCACTTCTCCTCAAGCATCCCCTACTGCTCCTCCTGCCCCTCCTCCTCAAGCATCCCCTACTGCTCCTCCTGCCACTCCTCCTCCTGCTCCTCCTCCTCAATCATCCCCTACTGCTCCTCCTGCTCCTCCTCAAGCATCCCCTACTGCTCCTCCTGCCACTCCTCCTCAAACACCACCTACTGCTCCTCCTGCCACTTCTCCTGCTGCTCTTCCTAAGCATCCAATGCTGCATCTCCTACTGCTCCTCCTGCCACTTCTCCTGCTGCTCCCCCTCAAGCACCACCTACTGCTCCTCCTGCTGCTACTCCTCAACCATCACCTGCTTCTCCTGCTGCTCCTCCTCAACCATCACCTGCTTCTCCTGCTGCTCCTCCTCAACCATCACCTGCTTCTCCTGCTGCTCCTCCTCAACCATCACCTGCTTCTCCTGTTGCTCCTCCTCAAGCATCGCCTGCTGCTCCTCCTGCCGGTCCTCCTACCAGTCTTCCTCCCACATCCTCTGCTTCTCCTCCTGCCACTCCTCCTCAAGCATCCCCTACGCTGCTCCCCCTGCCACATCCTCACCACTCCCCCTGCCGCATCCCCTATCGCTCCTCCTGATGCACCTCCTGCCGCTCCTGCTGCCCCTTATGGGAGCAATAGATTAGCCTACTGCTGTGTTTCAATGGTGCGCGTAATGACTGGCTCCGCAGTGAGTCACACTCATTATGGGACATGTAAACGTGTTGAGGGGCAGGGCTATTTTGATCAAATGGGATGCTGTGTGCATGTGTGTGTGTGTAAGTGAGAGAGAGGGAGGTGGAAGGTAAAGATAGACAGAGAGAGAGAGAAAGAGAGAGTGAGTGTGGTGGGTTGTTTTGTGGTCATGGTGGCCTTTTCATGGTAAGTAGCTGCCTAATGAACTGGCCTATAAGCTGTTTCATGATCTGAGTCCAACACTGTAAAATAGACCCACTGCTGACAGTCACTGCTATTCTTCTGTCCTTCTCTCTACCTTCACTCTCTGCAGTCTCTGTCTCTCATGGCCTGTCTCTCCATCTTTTTCTCTTTCTCCTCCTTTCTGCCCCCAACCCCAAAGTGCTGCAGGTTGGTGGTATAGGAGATCAGCACAGAAATCTTTTGTCTTGGCCAAGTGTCTTGGTCATAAAGGTGATGGTACACTCAGATGCCTCGAAACTGCCTCAACATGTTGCTCATACATTTTGAGGCAATGGAGCTAGGGGCAACATGTCCATATTTGGCGTGGAATGGGGATGTAAATTGGAAAATGGGACAAAATCAATAATAAGAAGTTGGCTGTTAGGAGCAAAAGTATAAAGAATACATCATTTTGGTTTGAGTTGTTGGCTAACATTGCCTGGAAAAAGCTAGGATTGTATCATGACCTTTAAGCTCCCGCAGGATTTACACCTACTCAGAAAGCCCAAAACACAGCACCAAAGTCTAGCATTTCACCCTATTATTTGAAAACTTAATGCAAACCCTGACCCAGCGGATATTGTCGGCTCTAGATGCTACATATACCGCTCACAAGGCCTGTGAGGGCTGAAAGTCATCTGCGTGTGAACCAAAAGCCCAGTCAGCAGCAGGCGGCTCTGTCGCTGAAATTGCTGATTTGTGTCTGTTTTGAGTGTCAGGGTCGAGGAGTTAATTTCTTTCGACTTTTTCATGCAAGTGCCGGTAGTTGGAGTCGACGTTTGAAATCCTGAATTTGTGTACCGCTGCTTTTGACCTTTCATAGGGCAGTGGTGGAAGAAGTATTCAGATCTTTGACCTAAGTAAAAGTAGCAATACCACAGTGTAAAAATACTTTGTTACAAGTAAAAGTCCTGCATTCAAAATCTTACTTAAGTCAAAGTACAAAAGTATTAGCATCAAAATATACTTAAAGTAGCAAAAGTAAAAGTAGTCATTATGCAGAATGGCCCATTTCAGAATCATATATATCATGTTATTGGACTATAATTATTGGAGATAATTTTAATTACTTTATATACTGCTGGGTAGCTTAACCTATAAAAATATATCATAATTTATTAGTTGATTTATAATTTGTATTAATAATCTAAATCTGCAAAGTAGCATGAAATGGAAATACTCAAGTAAAGTACAAGTACCTCTAAATTGTACTTAAGTACAAGTGAGTAAATGCACTTAGTTACATTCCACCACTGTCATAGGGGCACGGCTATACGTAGTAGAACATGCACTGTACATATGATTACACTTGCACGTATCTTTACTGTTCCTACACACACACACACACACGCACACGCAAACTATTTTGGTTCTTTTCCCTGGAAGCTCTGGTCACGCATGCGGTGCCCCATCTGTCATCTTGTTGGAATGCTAAAGGTTAAATCTCAGATCCTTGCTCCTTGTTTTAGATGCTGATATTGACATGACAAGCTGTGATTTGTGATTTTCTATGTGTGTGTGTGTGTGTGTGTGTGTGTGTGTGTGTGTGTGTGTTTGTGTGTGTGTGCGTGTAACAAATGATGAACAAACAATCTCCTCAGGGAAACCGATCACACTTATTGCAGAGATATGCAGATGACACATTACACATAGTCACACACACCACCACCACCACACCCTCGCCCACACACACACACACATAGACACACACACACGCCCTACGCCATGCTCTGTCAGCTCATGTTTTAAAGATGCAGTTTCTATATTCATATGGTGACAGGTTATCAATGTGACAGACAGATAGTTGAACTGGGGGAAAGCAGGAGGTTGGAAAAAGATCCTTCCCATCAGTCCTGAGGCATTCGACTCCAGTGTTTCCCAGTCTATTTTTCCTCAGGGCCTCCCCTCGCTATTAAATATTTATTACCACACAGCAGTCAAATTGTTTCAGAATATATTTGGTTTTCTGCGTAAGGTGCCTTAAATTTGCAGGAATACTTACTTTTTGCTGAGGGACTGAGGCTCATGGGTTTTGATGCTGTTTTTCCCACGGCGCAATGGGCATCAAGAGCCAATTTCAGATCAGTCAGCCTGACATTACACACTTCACTTCTCTATACTCACGGGCTATCGAGCTTCAAACATCGCGTTTTACAGCACTTGAGAAAATCATTTCTGACAAATCATGCCTGTTGTTTATTGAGCAGTGTCTAATTAATAAATTGAAGTAAAATTTCTATTAATGTGAAAATGGAACCATATGAATCTTCAAACCTGAGCGGCAAATTCTCACACAACTCCCAACAATCCTGTTCTTGTATTCAGAAAGAACTAGTTCGTCTACTCTATTTTTGTCAATTACTGAGGAAAAATCTGCTTTGTGTGGATTTTTTTTTTGGATGCATACGATTGGCAGTGCTTACTACCAAATGGTAGGGCTTTTGGTAATTATTCATATCTCTCTCTGACATGGATTATGGCTGATATTTGCACTTTTACAATGTGTTTTGAAGTTGTTTTTACTGTAGCTAGCTGTAGCAAAACCACAAGTGCGCTGTGGGACTGTACCGAATCTGTGCTTGTTAAGGTTTTTGTTTTGGCATTTTTGTACAAACACCTCAGTCGATATTGTAGGAATCACAGAGAGAGAGAGACTAGGAGAGTTTCAGTCTACGGCAGCAGAGCTGAGGCCCATTATGTGGAGGTTACAGAGGTACAGGTGCTAACTGGCCCTCCTTTTTTTTAGAGGAATTTCTTCAAGCTCAAATTTGATCCTAAAATGTAGTAGGGATGTAGAAATCCAAAGCAGCGTTGCTATCTACAGTGTAAACCTTGGATTTGTCATGGAAAAGCTCCCACATACACCAGCTTCTGACTCCTAAAAGATAGATACAGTATCTATCTAACATCTGACAGTGCTGTTTTGGAGAAGATTGGTTATGAGGTATACAAACTGCTCATTAATATCTGAACCAACCTATAGCCACTGAGAAACAGCCAATCATGATCAAAACCACTTTCATTAAAGGCATTTACCTACAGTCATTATTTCTCCTCCTTGGCTGCCTCTGCCGTCATGTTGAATAAAGCTTTAAATTGATTTTAGCTGCAGAAGGAAACAGGCGGCTTGAGCATTATAAAACACTTCACCGCCCAACCTCCTCAGGTTATTTGCATAACAAACCAGACTAAATAGATTATATTTCCCTGATATGAAACCATAATTGATCTCGTTTAGAGAACAGAGCACTGGTGGGCATAAAAGGAAAGAAAGAATCTTTTGTTTTCACCTAAAATTCCCCTTTCCCTTCCTCCTGCGTCCATTATTCTGTCAGCTCAGCTAATTTGCAGCTCAAAGAGTCACATCAATACGCCAGTGTGTCAGACAGACGGCAATGCCATGCTCCTTGAGTTGTTCTGTCTTCTGTATTGATTCGCTTTTTCAACATGCAAGCTTGGCGATAGCATCAATTACCCTTTGTTTCAGGCAAAAGCAAAATAATCTCTTTCTGTCTGTTCTTCCGGTAGACTACACCAATAAAATAGACCCTCATTTATCTGGACCTTGGGCCTCTTAATGAACTTCTCTACCTACAGTACTGGGCATAGTAGCAATTTGGAAATGTGCATTTACAGATTTTAAAATGCAAACTTGGCACAGAGGTACCACAGATTGCTCCAGATTGAGTGTGAAAGCATGTTTCACGTCTACATTGAATTTCTATATTTCAGCGTTCCAGCCACATCATCCTGCACTCCCACATCACATCCTCCACTCTCAAGGAGTTCAGATAAACAAGAGCCACCTTTATGTTGTCGTTCTGGCTATTTATTTAATGCAGGGTGAACCAACTCATTCAGACAAGCAGCCAGCTAAACAACCAGCCATACAGCTAATCGATCGTCTAGTTAATTAGCAATGTCATCCCCCCCTTTCTATTCTTTTCTATTCTATTCTATTCTATTCTATTCTATTCTATACTGCACTACTCTGGGGTGCTACTCTGGGCTTTAGACCTTTATAGCTCAGCATATGATTGAACATAATGGCCCATTATTTATTTGCTGGTTTGGAGTGGGCCCTCTGCCAGCCTCTTCGGGGTTCCTGCTGTGGGCATATGGCCCCACAGATAGCCAGGCTGGATATATTAAGGGCTGTGTCACTCCTGGGGGGAGAGAAAGGAAGGGGCCGTATAATGGGTGAGACAACACACATCAGTGATTTCCCCTAACCTTGAAAAGGTGGGCTGGGCCAAGCTGCCTCAAACAGTTTCATCAGTGTTGGGTTCAGTGTAGCATTTCAGTTTCAAGCGGTCTAAATGTTGACAGAGATCTCAATACCCATCGAGGCAAGAATGACGCAGAGAAAAAAAAACCTTGCTGTGTGTTTAAAAAGGGTTTTTGTGAGTGCGGACATTCTTTTTAATTCTGTTATAAAACACTGCACACTCCACCTGCACACTGCTGTGATATCACATATTCCTCTGTTCCTAACCTTTATCAGCTCACGCTACGCTGACCATGCAGGCCCACTTGCTCTTCTGTAGCGGTTTCCCCGCTTCACACTCGTCCAGTCACATCCACACCTGCCTTTTGCAGCCACAGGCTTGTACTGTCGGCCCGCTAAGCCGCTCTGCTGGAGCAGTCGGGGGTGGGGGTGGGGGGGGTTCAGCGGTTCAGCTCGGGAACAGAGGGAAACCGACTGCAGGAGGAAGAACGATTGTTCGGCTTTGACACGTGTACTGTGAGAATTGTGTCGTCTCTCGTCTGGCAAAATGTCACAAACTTGAACTGTGCGCGTATCAACATAACCCGCAGTCATGGCTTTCTGCGATGATATTGTTCGCGCTCGCTCTCCAGACTAAATTTCAACAGGACGGGGGCAAAGGCAAACCAGGACAGAGCCGTGAAGCTGAGGGAGACGATGGGAGCAGCAGGGACAATTTTACTTTGACAGTTTTACTCTGCGTGACAGTAGTTATGATAGCAAAGCTCCTGAGAGATAGAGAGGAAGAGGGCAAAAAGAGGGAGGGGGAGGAATAGAGAATGAGGAAAAAAAGCGAGAAACAGGCACAAAGAGGGAGCGAGAATGAAGCCAGAGTAACGGTCAGCCCTCCAGAGGTTGATATATGGACCTCAGAGCCAATAAGTGTCAGGTTCTTCCCACTAGGAGCCGTTTTAACAAGCTCTCCGTATTGGATTGGCTGTGAGCGGGCTTGTAAACCAGACTGACAATTTCTAACTGCTGTGGAATTTAAATGGAATAGCTGTGAACAAGTGAGCATACACAGGTATATAGAGTATAGCCACCTATTCCTATATAGAGTCTGTATATGGTGTCTTAAACTACAAGTCTGTTCACCAAATTAGCTGTGGGTCTATTGTGTCCCTCCATTAGAACAGCAGTAATATGTTTTAAGAGATAACAACTTCAAAGTATTCTGCTTTATAGGATAATATACAGTGGAAAGAGAGAGAAGTAAAGATGGGAGACAAGAGGGGATAACATGCAACAGGCTGGTTTCAAATTCACAGCATTGCAGGAGAGTGTTGTGTCACTCTGGACTACCTGGACGCTTAACAGTAGCAACACGTTCCTTGGCATCAGAATGAGAAAATGAATTTTTTATTTGGGTCCTGGCCTGAAACCCCAGTTGTAGAATACTTCCACCTCTGTCTTTGAGTGTATACAGTAGAGCTCACCTGCCTCTTTGTCTTGGCACATAGAGTGTACCGACCTCTCATGTACAGTTTACCCAAGTGACTTCTGCACTGCACCAGCCTTGTTAGGGAGGATTTTCTTTTGAAAACTTCTCTTTTCAGCCACCAGATGAGCAAACAACGGCCAAATAGTTGACTGACAGACATGAGTTTTGCAGTAGAGGCTTGCATTACATGCCTCTTCACTTCCAGAATGAACTCTAACAGATAGACTATAGGAGACAGATGCACAAATGAGCTCTAATGCAGGATAGACTACATGATGGGATGGCTATACCAACATACTGTATATGGATGGTGAATCAGAACAGCCATCTATTCAGTATGGCACCTCAACTACCATTTTGCATACTTTTCCTGTAGGACCCATTTTTTTTAAAGGAATTTTTCTGTGTTCATTTTGCAAGCCAATCCAATAAAATTCCCCTAAGTTTCTCCCTCCAGTACTTTAGACAGCCTATCTTATATTGCAGAGACTTATGAATGCTATGGCAACCAGAAAAAGGCATATATTTCTCCAGTATATTTTGGGAACGCAACTTCTACTCCGCTGCGGCCCCACAGAAAGTAAAAGAGTCATGAGCGAGGGAAAAGGAGGGAGGTGGAGACTCAGAGAGGGAAAGTGGAGCGGGATGCAGCTGTTGTGCTGCAGTCCTGAGGGTAGACCCATGAGGAGAGCGGGCACATCACTGTGACAGGGAGTCAAACTCTGCGCGTGTGTCTCTGCGTGTGTGCGTGTGAGTGTGTGCGTGCGAACGCACCGAAGCGAAGCAATGCGGCTGACTAGACACCGTCACCGTCACTTGACTTCCGCGACCCTCACACACACATGGAGACACACACTTGCGCACTTGTAGGCGCACACACGCACACACACACAGAATCTTCAAGGCACAGATGATGAGTGCTGCACCCATCAAAGTGACAGGGATAACGCTGCTGATGTTCAGAGGGAGAGAGTGGATTGAGGCGAAAATGGAGCAAGCGAAAACCAGAGATGGAAAAAACAAGATAAGTAGAGTGGGTGTCATTCGTCAAGCAACATACTAACAAATTTGCACATAAGGTTCTGTCTCGGTGTCTTTTCTTTGTCTTTGGGGAAACTTAACTTGGCCCAACATTCAACCTGAACCCCATATTCTCTCCTTTTCTTTTTTCCCTATCCCCCCCCCCCACTCCCCCCCTCCCCCTCCTCAACAACTGTTTCTCCTCAGGTTTCTACCTCAAGGAGCAGAGAGGTCAGCCAACCTAAAACTCCTTTCCCAGGCCAAACATATCTCACACATATAGCTGGAATAGTTTAGGCGCGCTTGGTTTACCTTAGCTTGCGTGCAGGATTTACATAATCATCATCGCTGAGTCAGAAAATAGCTGCGGCCAGCTCACGACACAGGTGACCTTTCGGTGAACTCTGCTAGCCGCAGATGCCACCGAGTCTGGATTTACACTTCTCGCCTAAATGTGATCTCTTCACCTCTGTGACATAAATCTGGTGGATTTCCAAAAAGGGAAAAATCAGAGTCTGTATAGATTTTCAGGTCTTTCCTTTGCTTGCACTTGATGTCACAGCTTCTTCTCCGCGGCCAAATTTCACGGTGATAATAAGACAGGGGATGCAAAATGGCGCAAGCGACAGCAATTCATACAGCGATGAAAAATATCCGCTCCACCATTTGGAATAGAAAATTAGGACGGACAGTCTGGTTTTTGAGTCCCCTGTCCTCCATTCAGCACAGCCTCTTGATGGACACCTATTTGTCTACCATTTGGTGTGTTGAGAAAAAAAGAAATCCAATTATAACACCAAGATTGGTTTCAAAGATATAACCCATAACCCACTGCATGCACATGTATACCCAGCAGACTATGCCATCACTATCATAGTGGAATGAATATCTTGGTATATAACTGTCCATACTCAAGGTTATTCCATTATTTGTATTCAATATGACACATATTGAATACAAATAATGGAATAACCTTGAGTCTCAACCAACCCAACTGTTCATTTTTATGTGTAGAATTTTAAAGTGGTACTGTGTGAGTTCCTTATTTTCTCTCCATCTTTGGTGCTCAGCTCTCCTTGCTGTGGTGTTTCTGCACTGCACTTCCCAGAGATCACCTGTCAGTCAAACAGTGTATCCAGTAATGTGAGCTCAACAGACTTCATCTGTTGGTGAAGGTTGCGTTTCTGTAGGTGGCGCTCTTTTCTTTGTCTGTTCAGCCATGGTCACTGCTCATGCCAACTACCCACTTCTTCTTCTGTTTATTACAAACAAACCGGAAATATAAAATGCATCACTGCCTGTGCACCAAAGTGTTTTTCCCAAGAAAGACCTACTAGGCTGGTTGTGTACCCTCACAATGTGAACTCCGGTGCATCTGGTAGCATAGCGGCTCCACGCTGACATGACCAGGCTGCGTACTGAGCTAGCATGTGTCTGCTAGCCATACTGCACATTCTGAGCTAGCATACGGCTTCCCGCTGAGCGAGCGGATGTCTTCCAGGCCGGCTTCAGCAGAACATCTGTCGACAGATTGACACACTGATAGATTGAGACTGTCAGGACAGATAGGGGCACGGTGGCACGCGGTCAGCTGATATCTCTCTCCTTCTGTTTCTCTCTCTTTCTTTCTTTCTTGAACTGTCTCCGGGGAGACGACAAGGGAGACATGGTGACATGTGATAAACAGATCTGTGACTAATGGTCTCTGTTAATAGAATACAAATTAGATGATTAGACAACCTTTATTATGCCAAGCATGGGAAACTCCGCTGGCAAAATAATGCTTAATAGCCTCATTATAGGAAAACATCTCCAACACCAAGACTCAACATGTAGACGGAATGAGAAAGAAAACATATGAGTGAAAATACACCCTAAAGGCCTCTGTTCAGTTCATTTTTTAAACTGCATTAATTACACATGATTGTCCGCTTATGTAGCCAAGTCTAATATTTGCTAAAAAGAAGCTTATTTTAAGAACTGGACCACATTCAGGACTATTCAAGTCATTCAGCTTGATTTATTTCACCATATCAAGATGTATAACCAGAAGGCTCAGCTAGACATCAGTTCTTTAGCGGTGGCAGCTGAGCATTTTTTAGGGACTTATTTTTTAGTGAGCACACTGCCTTCTGAATTCATTTATATATAGTTAAGGAGCTGTAATTCCACTGTGGGTGGATTCTTTGTGAACAGGACAGGCTTGTCACTAAGATACAGTATAGATGTACTGAGACGAGAGAACGTCTGCTGTGTCTCATTTGATTTCAGCTCACAGTCTGATTCAGTTTCTGAGTGCTATCTCACCAGGGTTTTTCTGATCCTGAGTTTCATCCTGAGTGAGTTTGACTCCCTGTCTGATTCTGACGGACTCCTCTGGGTTGCCAAATCACTGTCAATTTACATGTTGAAATGCAAAACAAACCAAGAATGGAAGTGTATTTACTCAAGATTGATTTGGTAAAAAATGTTGGGGATTAGGGCTTTGATGTTGGAGCTCGGGGCTTAAATGTTGGGGCTCGGGGCTGTAATGCTTTAATGTGTGGCTCCCAGTTTAAAGTGAAGTTCTGCCTCCTCTGATTTTGTGTCTCACTCATCTTTCATTCCTGACTGGCAGCTCACAGACATGCACAGTGAAAACATAGGAAATCGCTTGATGCTCTTAAAACCCTGCGGAATTTTGCTGAGTACTTTTCGTGACTTTGCAGTGAAAAGTAAAAGTATCTTCCTGACAGTTAAAATTGTTGCCTCATTGGCAGCATGGATATTACATTCAAAGTTGAGCATGAGTCGGTTTTTGAAAATGGGTCTCCATTCACCTCCATCATCATCAGTGTCAAACAAATGACAGCAAATAAAAAATAAAGACTGGTAACACTTTACTTAATGTGCATTCTGATGCTTTACAAGCACATTACAAGCCCATTAGAAGCAGAGATAAACTTTTCTTACAACATAATCATCAGACAAACATCAGAAAATTACATTCAACTTAATATCATGTCCTTAACTGTACAGATGCCCCATAAACTATTCAACCCCTTGTTTTTTGCACAGTTCTTATTCTAAGATGCTCTGATTCTAATAATTATCATGCACTCACAGTGGGATTATAATGCACCTATGATGCTTTATAATGCCTTATGAGCACCACTTCAAGCATTAATCACTATTACAGTAAAATGTCACAGAGTTACTAAGAAGGAGATCTCATTTGCATCTGCACTCCCTAGTCAGATATTAAAAATGAACAAGTTGAAAGAATTGTTTGGTTAAATCCTGGCAATAAACATCAAACTACTACTTTAAGCATCGCTAAAATGCCTTGCACCCCTTCTCCTCCCTGATTACACGCCAGTCCTTACACAATAAGCCCCCACACGAATACTAAAAATGCTACAAACTGAACATCATTTTCAAAATCCTCAAACAAATCCATGTACATCCACAAAACATCAGTACATATCAGTCACATCTAGCTGACATCTTACGTCTTCCTGCACACGGAAGGCGCTAAACATCAGAAAACAAGTCCTGTTTCCCCGTTCCCGTTTCCCACCAGAATATCAAGGGAACAAAGGGCTTCGAGGGGATGATACTGTGCTAACAAGGTATATGCCGTCCTCCCCCAACCCCTTCATACATTTCCCCCTGGATTTAGCTTCTATCTGTGATTTATTCACAGTTAACAAGGGAGGACAAATTGTTTTCCACGTGATTCACCATAAGTTCTACAGTAAGCAAGTATTCGTTAATTTGTGCCTACAGAAGGTATACCGTCCTCCCTCATCCCTGCTGATATTGCCCCCTGAATTACCCCCCCCCCCTATCAATTCACTGAAAATTTTATGCTAACAAATGATCCAACATCCAACAATGTCTAGCATGTGCCGTCTATGCTCCTTTCTCTGCTTAAATGAAAGCATGTCAGTTAGAGGTCTTTTCCCTGTGTTTGTCACAAAGCATTCTGCCAGAGTGACAGACTGGATGCTTCACACAGCGTTTGTAGCTGTGTGTGTGTGTGTGTGTGTGTGTGTGTGTTGTGTGCATGTCTTTTTTGTGGTGAAAAGAGATGGCGCTTTCATGTTAGATTTCATCCAGAGAGAGACAGGCTTCGTCAGGGCTCAGTTCTAAAAATAAGAACACAATATGTTCTCTGTCTTTTTTTTTTTTTTTTTTTAGTATTATTATTATTATTGTGCCTTTCCTATCCTCAAAAGACAATACATTTTTTTACTGGGACTAGCACACCCTATTGTCTAAAAACCCAATATGTTGTAGTTATATTTATGGTGTCAAGCCTCTACTGTGACAAGCTATCCTATACTGGAAGACTACAATATATCTATATTTTATGGTGACACACATACCCTGTTTCTTAAAAAACAATATATTTTGTCTGTTTTTTTTAAAGAGACCGGTCTGCCCTATTCTGTAAAACCTATTTTCATAGTGGAATCCAATCCAATATTTTGCAGTGACAACTGACCAACCTTTGCTATTTCAAGAAATCCAACATTATAGATGCTCTGCAACAACATTCTCCACCACCATTTTCCCCATTTGATTCTTTTTTTACTGCAAATAACAGCTGACAGCATCACCCACATGTAGCAAATGCTTCATGAGCTGCAACCAAGGCAAATGATAGATAATGTATTGTAAACTGTCAAAAATGCATCAAGGGGAAATTTAACCAGCTTGTTTTTTTCAATTCCTAAAAAGCTGACTTCTGAGATATACAAGGTTTCTGTAGGACATTGATACGTTATTTGTTCCAACAGTGACAAGCCTGTCCTATTTCATCAAGTGAATTCATGACACCACACATTTTCTAGGTCACGGCTGTTAACGAAAGATCGAGGGGGAATGAGGAGAGAAGATGAATTCAGAGGGTAGAAGGAAAGAGAGGATGTGATGGAGAGTGAGAGAGAGAGAGTGAGAGAGAGTAGAGAGAGAGAGAGACATGGACCACAAAGTCTGAGAGAGGACAGAGATGAGAGAAGAGAGAAAGGCAGATGCAGCAGGGAGAAAATGAGAGAGAGAGAGGAAGTACTGACTGTTTGGTAACAATGTACTGTGTGTGGTGTGTGTGTATGTGTGTGTGTGTGTGTGGTTGTGGTAGTATGTGGGTGGGTGGTGGGGTGGGATGCTTGTTCAATAAGAAACTGTGACACAGATAAGTGCTCATGTGTGACAGTATGGTTGTTCTTTTGAATACAGCAGTCCTGTGCCTCTCCCTGCTTCCATTCACAACAACAACATGTCAACAATGAGAAAAACAACCTGATACCTCAAGGCACTGGTTACACTTGATCATTTCAATAACATTTTTAGCGTCTGATCATAAAGATCTGTTGCTATGAGACCACACTGCTTTGTGGACACACTTGGCCTGAAAATGTCTACCATGTGTTCCCTGTGGATGCCAGTTATCGGCTGTTGTTTGTGACATGTGGGGTAGGTGTTATGGAAGTGTGAAAAGTGTGCTGGGCTAGTTAATGTTGTTAACATTTTCAAATGTTATGCAAGGAATAATGTACAGCGAGCCGGTCATAATCGCTAAATATTTACCCGACCGCTTCATGCCGAGTCTTGAATCACCCTGTCGGGGCTCATTAATGAGCGGCTGGCTGTACATTATCCTGCTTATTACACGGCTGCTTACCAAACATATTAATCATTTCACACAGAATATGCCTTTAAATAACAAGCTAAAGTAATTCCCAGCTTCTGCAAAAAAAATTGTTAAGCTAGACTGCTGCCTTCAAAACATCTGTAGCTAGCATGGCTACACTGTAGCTAGTGACAAGGACTACAATAAAAACATCTGTAGCTAGCATCAATGCCTACACTTTAACCACAGAAACATAAAAACAAATCTGGTAAGACTGTGCTTCAGCCTCTAACCAGGAATCAAGTTTATCAAGTAGCTAATATTGGAAAAATCTTTGACCTTTGTAACCTGGGTTAGCCGAGTGTTTCTCTGCAGTAACGGAGTAACAAGCTAACATCTTTTTGGCACAAGGTGTCGCTAGTTAATTTGATTAGAAAGCAACAAAAACTTGACTGCGGGGTGATATGATTAGATGTGAAACAGCAGCTTGTTATTCAGAAGTGACAGACCTCAGCATGCATTCATTCTTCAGAAGTGAGTATTCAACAAAGCCATTTAATAAGCCAGGTTGATATGAAGATATGGATTATCCCACAACAATTGCTTTATTTTGTTGATATCGGGCAAAACCACAGCTGTGTTAGCTATCTGTTGTTTATCTGCCTAATTTGGATAAATGTTTAGGACTGCTTCATGCTAATAGAAGACTAGGCCTATACCATGTGTAGGAGACGTCCATTTTTGTCCATGTTACAGTATTATGTATTATTGAAATTAAATGAATGGCTATATTGCATGGTGCACCTCAACTACTTGTTCACACGTTGGTAACTCTATTCAAAAATCTTTGTCTTTGCCCTGTATTGTTTGAGCCAGAGATGGAGGTTCTTCAATTACCTCTCACTGGTATAATAGAGGAATTTAAATGTGCAGAAAAAAAGTTGACACTAGCAAAGACACAACATTTAGAAGTGTAAATTTAGCCACATGGGAATGGGAAACCAAAAGTTATCTCCCATAAAAAGCAATTCAGCAACCTCAATTGGCACTTTGACACAGTGATATTTTATAAGGGCAAGACGGCGGTCTTGGCACAAACAAACCTGTATGGAACAAAGCAGTAGCTCTACAAAGGAGGATATTGGGAACAGAGCAAATGTATTGCCAGGAGGAAGCAGTAAGGTCTGTCAAAGCAGTTTCTCAAGCTGAGCTGGGACACAGGATGAAATGAAACAACCTCTTATTTACTGCCATCACCCCAAAACATCAACCGATCGCTGGGTGTCCTCAGTGTTCAGACATAGCACCACTGAGTGTCAGATTGCAAAGTTGGTCTTTCCCAAAGTTTATGCACTTGGTGGCATGCCCGAGCGTTGAAGTCCCTGGCAGTAGCAAATTAAATATGCACCAAATTTGCTTTGTACAGTAAATGGAAGTCAACAAAGATTTAGGACTGAGTAGGGCAGTTAGGGGAGGCTAGGGACTGGGAAACGTGAGTAGACATAGGCCAGCACCAGACTGAGACCAGTGGACTGTACAGAAGTCACTGTGCCAAGGGAAGATACAGTGGATGATGCATATGAAAGCAAGAATCTTAAGATACACTGAACTAGGAGCTGAGGCTGAGCAATGAGGCTGGAAAGCAAAGGAGGTTCCCTGTGGACGTTGATGGCTGTGGATTTGCAGACACGCCCACTACCAGTTTATGAGTGAATTAAGGGCTTATGTCAGGCCATAAAGCAAGGACACATCCTGGGGCCTGAAGCACGGAAATCCATCTCATAACTAAGATAGGGGCCATAATGTATGATATGATAGTGTAGCTCTTGTAGCAGAATTGGGATTGTCTTGGTGTCTTGGTGTACTGTAGTTGCATAGTTAAGTCTATTTTTTGCTGATACAATGTGTTTTTTGAACTGCTGAGCAGACTGTTTCAAGACAACAGGGTCAGCCCATTAGCCAGTGGTTCAGATTGATGTTGAATGTGGAAATTACTGGGTGAGGTGTTGCAGGGTGTGGGTAAGCCTGAGTGTAGCGGAGGGGGGCTGAAATATGAAAGTGTGTACAGATGAACAGCAGAGTGTATTATTCAGGGAAACATCTGTGACGGGAGGTAAAACTT
>NW_027283624.1:0-10000 GCF_046629955.1 Centroberyx affinis | reverse complement strand
AGAGTGCAGTGGGGATGAGAGCATGTCAAGTATCAAGGGGTGGGGGTGGGGGTGGGGGGGTTGGGTTGTTTGCCTGCGGCTGCCTCACGGTGTGATGTCGCTGAATCTTCTCCCCACGTTTTATTACAAAGGGCCCTGTGTTAGGGTCTGTGTTGTCAGTGCGCCAACTAACTTATGTCTGCTCGGTCGTCTCCGTGCGTCCGCTCACTGCTGCGTGTCACAGTTTGCTTTGTGCAGTTCAGCCACAGGAGTAAGTACGCTGAAGTGAGGAGAACGCCTGAGCAAAATGACAGATACAAAGTACATTATTATGCTGAAGGGCAAGGCATCTTCCCATGCTGCTTAAACACACAGGGGTTCATGATAGAAACAACATTTTTAAAGCAATGTAGATGGGGAATTAGTATTTTTTATTCAGTATGTTTTTCTGTGGTTCAGATCATTTATTTTTTTTCAGATTGAATTTTCCAATCCCTCTCACTGCTGAAGGCAGTACTGTACTTTATATTGCTTCAAAAAGTTGCCTTTTTTATCTTCAATTTGTTCTGTTTGACTAAGGCGGTGGTGGCCAGTATTTTCTCTAAAAGCTATAGTTACAGGGCAAGAGGCATGTAATGACATGCACTAACAAGGGGACATTTTGAAGCATTTGCACTGACGATGGTCGCCTGACTGAAATGTTTGCTGCACTGCCTGTACTATGCCTTGGAACTTATGCAGTATGGAATAAAAAAATCTGTCTTGCACAAGAAACCTCCCACCCTTAATTTTTGACAATGTACCTACAATGTGAGGCAACATATATGGACAAACATATCTCCCTATTATTTTATGACATTTTGAAAGCCTTATGCTGAATTTCTCTCATTTACCCATTTCCCAGCATGCCAAGTTTGGCACACACCACACTGAAAGATGATGAAAATAGTAGTCGGGGCTGCTCACATTGCAATATTTCACCATTAACACGATGATTTGTGATCTTAAGAGATGTTTTTCAGCATACGCTTGCCATTTGGGCTTTTGCTGTCAGGTAGCTTTGATGTTGAATTGTCAAATAACTGCTTAGTTTTGGCATACCTTTGTTGCCATCTCAGATTGCACACTTTGCTTTGTGATGTTCTTTGTCAGCATCTCACCCAGCGGCTGTATCTTAATCAGTGTGTCAGGTTAGCATACTAAGCTACCACAGTTATCTTTGTCACTTTGTCAGCTAGGTCTCATGGTTAGCTTTGTTTATACTACCACACCTACAGGCCTTGTTCATTTGCTGTCACTTATCTCATTTACCAAAGAGAGGGGTAATGGAAAAGGAGACAGTATTTAAGAAAAGGCATACCGTCGGATTTTTAATATGAATGACACCATCACTTTGCTGTAGAAAAGTTGACTTATGAGCTGGCTATGAATTAAACTCATGCCTGTCCTCTTCCTGCTGCTCCTTCCTCCGCCCTCTCCCCCTCCTCTTACCTCCCTCTTCCTCTCTCTCTCTCTCTCTCTCTCTCTCTGACAGAGACAGTGATGGATACAAGGACAGCGACAGCTGAGCTTGGCTGGATATCATTCCCTGCCAATGGGGTAAGAACAATGTGCAAAGGTGTGTGTGTGTGCGTGCCTGTGTGTGTGTGTGTGTGTGTGTGTGTGTGCGCTGTTGTGGGTATGTGTGTGCACCCTTGGGGAAGGCAGTTTGAGTACACTTTACAGTGCTCCATTAACGAGTCTGTCAAAATCTTAATTACAGCAGCAAGGTGACACCAATTAACCGCTATTGATGCAGAATAGAACTGAGTCCAATAGATCGGTGTGCAGAACACAGTGGAACAAAATTCACCAATGCACAATAGCATAGACAAGAAAATAAAATAAAATAAAATAAAATAAAATAAAATAAAATAAAATAAAATAAAATAAAACAAGAGAAAAGAATATGAGTCCTCTACCCATATTCTTGGAACCCTTGTAATTTTTAAATGTTGGCCTAATTACTTGGCTATCGGCCTGTTAAGATGGACAACTGTGTGTGTGTGTGTGTGTGTGTGTGTTTGTGTGTGTGTGAATGTGTGGGTGTGTGTGAGGCGAGTGGCTCTAATTGTGATGAATGGTTGTCCCTGTGCAGCACAGAACAAGGTAGAGGAGAGAAATAGAGCGAGAGAGGGAGGGGAGTAGAGAGGTAGGGAGAGGGAGAAAGGCAGAACGAGTGGGAGGGAGAGAGAAAGTTTAATTTGTGTCAGGACTCGGTAAACCCATTAATCATTTTAGCTTCTCCTCCTCTCCTCCCCCTCCTGTCTCCTCCTCTCCTCTCCTCCCTAACCCCCCTCCACATCTCCCCCAGTGGGAGGAGGTGAGCGGCTACGACGAGAACCTCAACACCATCCGGACGTACCAGGTGTGCAACGTGTTCGAGCCCAGCCAGAACAACTGGCTCCTCACCACCTACATCGACCGGCGGGCCGCGCAGCGCGTCTACGTGGAGATCCGCTTCACCGTGCGCGACTGCGCCTCCATCCCCAGCGTCCTGGGCTCCTGCAAGGAGACGTTCAACCTGTACTACCTGGAGACCGACAGGGCCGTGTCGGAGGGCGTCAAAGGGGTGGAGTACTGGGCCAACGCCCCCTTTCTCAAGGTAACGAATGGGAACCCATGCAGCTAGGAGAGGCTTGGAATAGAGGTTTTGTAGTTGCGTCACAGATTTCCGAGCAACCATGAAGGTGCACTGGAGAATTGGCTGTGCAAAGATAATGACTAAATATATAACAACCAGGCAAGTAAAAGAGACATCTGAAAAGGATTGTTGTAGTGTGAGTGTAGATCCATTCAGTAGCATTATAAGTAAAAGTGAATAGTCTGATGAGGGAGATTTGTTTCCACATTTAGGTTACTGTGATACTGTAAACTGTCGTGTCTTTAACCCTAGTCTCTACTCTACAAAGCACAACGAGCTGTAGCTTGAGAAGAGTCAGGGTTTGTTGGGTTTGATAGCTAGCTAATTAGTCAGTAGGCTAATTTAGCAGAGCAACTGATGCTATGCTAGCTACAAGCTACGTAATGTTAGCTAGTATTTAAACTAGATGTGTTAACAACAAAGCAGTGATAGTTAACTGGCCATATGGTTTGTTAACTAACAAGCTAACATGTTGTAAACACACAATTGATGAGATGTAGGCATACCAGTGGATAAATGATCAGTTCCCAGTCAAAAACAGCACAGAAATTAACCATTTCATACTGTTTAGTTGGAAGTTTAGAAATGCAATCAGCTGTTGTCAGCCAGTGTTGCCAAGAGCTGACCTCCAATATGGCAGCAGCCAGACAACTTTGCCACCTCCTGCATGTCACCATTCATCAAATGCTTGCTGGGAAAAGGACAGGGGGATAAATTTCTGCAAGCATGATTCATTGAATTGTACAGGGAGTTAAAAACAGATAGACAGACTGATAGGTATGGACCAGGACAGACAGATGGGATAAGGGGTCGAGTGCTGGACAACACCCACTTTGTGAAGAATGGGACAGAGGGATAATTACAGACACAGATGGTTAGATAGATAGCAAGATGGACAGAGAAATTGATAGAGAGATGGGCAGACAAGATAAAGATTAGATAAAACCTTAATAATCCCTGCAGAGAGGGGGGCTGTTGCAGTTGCAAATAGTAATAGGATACAGCTAAGAAAAATAGAATATAAATAATTATAGAGCAAATTTGGAACATTTCATTATTAAAATATATTAAGAAGAAATGTATGGATGTGCAAATAGCAGCAGTAGTAGCAGTGCTTACTGCAACAAAATAGATACACACAGATGGACCAGCACAGATGTAGAGATGGACAGACAGTCAGAGAAATTGTTAGGTGCGTGCTTGGAACAGTCAGACAGATGAAATGGTGTCAGATGGGCCTAAAAGAGTGCAATCTGGGCCAACACCCCCTTTTCCAAAGGTAAGACTGAGAGAGACAGACAGACAGATGGATAGAAGTTGGACCAGACAGAAAGCTGGATAGAGTGGTGGCAGAGGGAGAAGGGTTGAGAGCTGAGCCAACTTGTCTTTCCTGATGGGAGGGATGGGAGGAGAGAGAAGGCAGAAGAAGTGTCAGGCACAATGTTTTAAGGCGAGGCTCCACAGATGAACATGGCATTTTTGGGATTTGTCAGTTTTGAGATATTAGATTAGATGGATATTTTGCTTCTATGACTATTGTAATTTCATAAAGCATACAAAACAATAATAATAATAATAATAATAATAATACATTATATTTGTTGAGCGCTCATCAAACAATCATCAAAAACAATCATCAACAATCATCAAAAACAACTGTTAATTTATACTTTTTCATACCAGGTGTGTCATACTCCCTGTATACAACACACTTTTTTTCCAACTTAACTTGTATGGCCACCAAATTTGACATGCTGCTTCTTAACATAAATAACGGTATGTATATTGTATATATGTATATATATGCGGTATGTATTTTGCATGAAAGAAATAGCAAAAAAACAGAATTATCACCATATACATAATATTTTGTAAATAATTAATAATAAAAGTACATTTTACAAATCCCTCTGCAAATTATCATCTGTTTAGTTTGTGTATGTAATTATTCAATATTCATATTCATATTAGTTTGCATATTTAAATAAACAAGATAAATAAGTCAGAATTCAAAAAGTGTTTATATTTTTATCCATATTCAACATATAAAATGTTGTTTCATTACACCATTGTAATGAAAAAGAAATACATATTTTAGTTTTAATCAACAACAACACTACTACTGTTAATAATTCTTTCTCTCTCTCTCTCTCTCTCTCTCTCTCTCTCTCTCTCTCTCTCTCTCTCTCTCTGTCTGTCAGGTGGACACCATCGCAGCAGATGAGAGTTTTTCCCAGGTGGATTTTGGGGGGAGGCTGATGAAGGTGAACACAGAGGTTCGCAGTTTCGGCCCGCTGTCCCGAGGCAGAGGGTTCCACCTGGCCTTCCAGGACCTGGGGGCTTGCATGTCCCTTCTGGCTGTCAGAGTATTCTACAAGAAATGCCCCAGCGTGGTACAGAACTTTGCCTTTTTCCCAGAGGTATGGACTATAAATAGGTGTGAAACCTCTGGGGCTCTTTACACCTGGCCTTAACATGCTTGTCCTATTCGGATTGTGTCTAGGTGTGATTTAGCTGGATTACATTTAGACCTGACATCAAAATCTGTCACCAGTGTACAGACTGAAGTTAGATTTATCTGTCCCTTGCAAATATTATTTCCTCTCATAATATTTACATTCCACTAACTGACACTAAACACCTCACCTCACTTATTCCCATCCACGAATATCCTGACAATTCGTTTTTGACGAAGTATGTTGCTATCCAAGCATCCTGCTACCTGTTTCATTTGCCTGCACTACCTGGTTGGATCTGCACCCACACGTTTTCCAACACATTTTCCAACTTGCAGTTGGAAAGTGTACATTTACTGTTTTCCCATATTTACCATATAGCATACATAATTGTAGCTGTAAACACTATCCATACGCGGGGGCGGTTAGACTCTTAGTCTTCTTATGTTATTTATCACATTTATGTCTTTGTATGTAGTGATGCAAGTGGAAAACGTCTTTTCTCCAACTATCTGTCCTGACTGTAAATAAAAATAGAAAAAACCCCTAAATCAGAATCAGTATATATGAACTGGCTCCCAAAACTAAAACCGAAGAGAGCCAAGGCTTCATGTCAAAACTGACAATAGAGAGTGACTAGAGAACACTCAGAATAATGGTTTTGTTACAACAAATGTTTGATAATACAAATGTCATCTAAATGAGCTTTATCTCAGTTCTGACCCAGAGAATTTTCCAGAAAATCACATCAGGTGCTGTTGCTGTGTTAAGAAAGGTAGTCTTCCATGCACCAGGATTTTCAAGTCTTTGCTCTGTCTTTCTGATCTGGATTCTTTGCAGACACTGACCGGAGCAGAGTCCACCTCATTAGTTATCGCCAGAGGAAGTTGCATCCCCAACGCTGAGGAAGTGGATGTGCCCATAAAGCTCTATTGTAACGGAGACGGAGAGTGGATGGTGCCCATTGGCAGCTGCAGCTGCAAGGCGGGTTACGAACCAGACAATGGCAACGTGTGCCGAGGTCAGTCTGTGCATGAATGAGGCTGTGCTACTCTAATTTGAGGCAATAAAACAGAAAAATGAACACAGGTGCAGATCCTGGACAATGCATCTGTGGTGGTGACATGTTGTCAATTCATTTGAATCTGATCAACAAAAGCTAACAAGCCAGCATGACAACTAATCAATATCCCAGCAAACATGCTACTTATAGACAGCCATAGCAACCGTTATTGCCGCAGGCAATATTTCAGCTAGCATGCAACAGACAGGAGCTAATAAGCCAACATATGAACATACAAAATCAATATGCCAGTGACCATACTATTAACAAAGAGCACCAGCAAGCATGCTGCAGGCAAACAAACAGTTCAAACCCAATCACATTCAATGATACCTACATTAGCAGCTGTGTGCCCCAGTCAGTGTGTTTCCTTTGTTGCCAGATTCACTCACTGGCTTCCATTGCTGCTTCAGACATATCCTTCCTGCTTTAAGCTCCGCCCATGAATGCCTAATTCAGGGGATGGAGCTTAAAACTTGTAGTCTTGAAGTGGACTTGGCTACAAACCCCTCGGCATATACTGGGCAGATTTGTAAAAATTGGCTTTTATCACACTGTTACAAAGTTCCATTGAACCCAGGCATAGAGGAGTAAAGCTGCGTTCATACATGGGGCCCTATCTTCATCATTGCTAGTATCGTGTCTCTGCTAGTTTCTGACCGATGCAGTTGTCATTTTCATGCCCAGCGCCCACGTTGTTTAAATAGCAAATGTACTTGTGCCCATCTGTGCGCCCATGGGCGTGTTGGTCTTAAAATGAGGTGTGGTCAGGTGCATTGTTGGCGCTTTGCTATCTTGAGGCAGCGGAAAGCGATTGCGCCACTGACCAACAAAAACCTGGTCTAAAGTCTGGCGCAGTATTTTCCTGCTATTTAAAGGGTGCATTATTCAGATAGTAAAATGCTCTCTCTCTCAAACACACACACACACACACACACACACACACACACACAACGTTACCACGCAAAATAGAAAAATAGGATCATCTACTATGAAAATTTGCACTTTACTTCGTTCCTGACATGTATTTTGTTGCCAAATTGTCATATGCTTTCACCATTACGCAATGCCAAATGCGCAATGTACATGTCCCGTTAACCATCATCACACATTGCCAATTGCTAAATACGCAACCTACAACCAAGAAGAACAACACAGTAAATATGTAAAAAGCACAGCCCAGCAAAAAGTCATGAAAATAAACTGCAAATGCATCTTACCTTCACCCGACGCACACACACATCGCCATCGCGCACGAGCAGATCCGTTTCCTCAGCAGAAAACCGTTCGTTTCTCCAACTTGCAGAATCCGCCATTTAAATAGCAATGCGCCAAGGTGCAAGCGCACCTGGCTCTTAAAGGGAATGAGAGACGACACTCTGATTGGTTGAGTTCATGTTACGCCCAAAACACACCTATGATTAATTAAGGGACTTAGTACAACCCCTTTGCGCTGTGCGCCTTACTTTGCGCCCACATTGTGCGTCGTTTAACTAGCAATTTGGATTTGGACACACCCTAAATGCACTTGCGCCATGCATTTTAGACCATGCGCCATGGATCGTTTAAATAGGGCCCATAGTGTTTTTTGTGTGGAAAAAGCGCTGCCTGGAGCACTTTTTGTGAGGAGAAATAAAAAGCGGATCATAATAAGGTTATCTGACGTTAGCTGAGCGGCTTGCTAGCTAACTAGCTGGTTAGCACTTCTAGCAGAGACAGTGTTGTGCAACAAGCAAAGGCTTTCCAGATATTCCCAATACACATCCAGTATAATCTCATACAGCTTCTTTATGATCTGTGTTGCGGTAACAGAAATTCACTACACTATTACAACGACCAATTTCTCCACCATTTTTGTTGTTGTTATGGGAAACTGCGAGCCTCTCCTTCGTCATGATTGGTCGGCTGAGAAAAAAGCGGTTCACATCACCCGGCGCTTTTCTGAAAAGTTGATCATTTTTCAACTTCTGAAAGTGCTCCACTGCCAAATAAACGCTGTAGTTACTGTACTTGCAGCACTTGTTCGGGAGCGACCGCCTTTTTGTGCGCCTTGCAGCCGCTCTGTGTGTGTTTTAATGTAAACAAGGCGGTGGCAGTTTTGAAAAAAAAAAACGCTATGTGTAAACGCAGCCTAAGGTCTCACTGTCCTGGCTGGATAAATAATATGTGTGTGTACGTTTTCAGATACGTTTTTGCCCAAGGGTGCAGTCCACCATGCTCCATGTGTTAATATTAGCAGAAGTAGTGGGGTGAACACGGCACAGAAATAGCTCCTCTTCCCTCAGTGTTCCATATATCTCTTTTTCTTTCCTTTTTTATCTGCCCTCCTTCCCCATTTCCTCTCAGTGCCCAATCATTTCTTAGTCTCCCTGGAGAGTCTCATCCATTATGTGTGTGCATGTGTGTGTGTGCACGTGTTTGCATATGTGTGTGTGATATATGTACATGTGGTTAATGATAAGTGAGTTCGTTCTGTCCTATGTTAATTAGCTTAGCGTGTTCGAGCCAGATTAGTCTACTGGAAATTAGTCCTGAGCTGTCAGAGAGAGAGAGAGAGGGAGACATAGAGATGAAAGAAGAAGAAAGAAAGAAAGAAAAAGAAAGAAAGAAAGAAAGAAAGAAACTCTCTAGGGAAATGGACTGAGAAGAAAAGGAAGAAGAGGACAGACCAAGGACAGGAAGGTAAAAAAAAAAAAAGGTAAAGTCTGAGAGAGATAAAAGAGATGGAGAGCAAAGCGACTGATGGATAGTATCCTATCTGTCTCCACAGAGATACATTATATACTGACTGGGATGTTAGCATAGTCTTGAGTGCCACTGTCTCTTTTCTACAAAACACTTTTTCTTTGTATGTAGCAAGGCAAGCCAGATATGATTTATTTTAAATCAGAGACAATGGTGAAGTTTGACAATATTAATATTGATAGCGATGGAAGAAGGTGAAATTGCGGTGTAGTTCTCCCACTCCCACTCTGCCTATGATTTCCAAACCAGATATTGAGCTTGTCTTTGTTGCCCTCAAACAACAAAACCAGCAACTCTCACTGGATTGAAATGTGTGATTTGACTTTAGGCTAGTGACTGGCAGGATAAAAAAGCTAAATATCTGACTCTCTTTTGTCAGATGAAAACCTTGTGTCACCCTAAAGCCAGGTTTTCAAAACACATATACATGTACAAAGAACAAGAGTAAAAACATGAAAACTATGAAAATTGCAGTTAAAAGGTGCTAAAAGTATTTGCCCTCCAAAATATTTCAGATGTTCAAACCGCTGAGTGGTGCTGGAGATGAGAGTAGTGAGATGGCAGGATTCACACACATGCACAATTGCCCACTTATACACATACATCTTCACACATTCACACCCACCCACCCACCCACACACACGCACCCTCTCACACACACACACACACACACACACACAGTCATGCACGTAGACACCTATCTCAGGTGGGATTGGATCCTCCGCTGTGTCATTAGTAAGCAGAAGATGTGTTGTGAGATGAATAGGCAGTGAGAGGCGCTACTCGTTGGGACTTTCCTGGATTGCAAATGACGGACGGAGCAGACTAGAACAGACCAAACACAGACTCTGCCGTCGTGACTTGACTGGTACTACAGATAGCTCGTCTACATGCAACTGCCTCATGTACTTTATTCAAAGCTTCTGCACCCAAACAGGTATTGTGGGAATGGGCGTGTCCCGTCTATCTTTGCTAAGCTGGCATCTCTTTGGTGCGCTCTGCTGCCAATCAGCTGATAACAACTTGGCAGGAAACTGGACTCACTATTAGAACAGATGGCTCTGTGTGTGTGTG